>NW_028169182.1:0-171646 GCF_963971535.1 Notolepis coatsorum | reverse complement strand
AAATACATCTCTGATGGCTAAACCCTCTTCTTACCGTCTCTTCCAGGTGAAATGAAGTGAACCCGACACTCTGTTACACACGTCGCCCTCAGACAAGAGGCAACAACAACTGAACAGTTTCGTTTTCTCTGAAAAGGGAGAGAAGGGGCGGCACTTCCTGCTTTCTGCTGCTTCTTCTTCTTCTTCTTCTTCTTCTTCTTCTTCTTCTTCTTCTTCTTCTTCTTCTTCTTCTTCTTCTAATGTTTATTGGCGGTTGGCACTAACGTGTTGGTGCATTACCGCCACCTACTGAAATTGATTTTAGAGCTAGATGGATTATGCACATGACAATCACTATTCTACTGTACACTACTCTATATCCTACCACTCAAACCTGTACTATTTAGAAAATAAAAAATGGCCCTGTACCCCACATTCCCTGAACTCAGTCGCAACACTTCTCTTACCTCCAGCTTGATGTGGTCTCTCTCTAACCTTTCTTTGAGGATCTGTCTCTCTTCCCTATACTTACTACACTCCACTAACACATGCTCCACTGTTTCCTGCCTACTGCAATACTCACACCTACCCGTCTCATGCTTGCCCATTAACCTACGTGTACTATTTAGCCCTGTGTGCCCTAATCTCATTCTTGATACAATCACTTCTTCCCTCGTACCCCTACCCCCACTTCTCATCTTCCCTACTGCCCTCTGGATATTATAAAACTGCCTACCTTTACTTCCTCTATCCCACTCCTCCTGCCACTTCTTTTTCATTTCATACTTAACTACACTCTTAACTTCTGCCTTGCTGTACCTCACTTCCCTACTTACTTCTACTCTACTAGCTGCTTCCTTAGCAAATGTATCCGCCAGTTCGTTCCCCTCCACCCCTATATGTGCTGGCACCCATATGAAACACACATCTGCGCCTATACCCTCCTTACCCTAAACATCGCCTGCACTATTTCTAAAATAATGTCCTGCCTTGATTCTGACTCTGTGTTCTTTATACTTACTAACGCACTGCTTGAGTCTGACGCTATTAACACCTTGCTTGGCTTAATTGTTTCCACCCAATTAATAGCTAACAAAATAGCCATTAACTCACCCGTGTATACCGACAATTTATCACTCACCCTCTCCTTTTCCATGATATCCACTTCTGGGCTTATAAATGCAACCCCCACCTTGCCACTGATTGTTATTGATGCATCTGTGTATACTTTAATCTGCTCTCCATACTTACTTTCTATATACCTATTGACTTCATACCTATCCAACACTTCCTCACCTCTTTCCCTCCTTCTTTCCAATAAATGAAAATCTACCTCCACCTCCTCAAACAGCCATGGTGGAACATCAGACAATGGTACCGTCGGGCTTATCTCCATCTCCCCTATCCCTATCTCCCTACTGTCATTCCCTATTGTCCACCCAAAACTCTTAAACTCTTTCTTTTCTTTTTCCTGACACGCTAATAATACCTTTTGAGTGGGGTGACTCTCCTTATGGCCCTTTAAGTTTACCCAATACGTTAACGCTATTTGCTTCCGTCTGAACTCCAAAGGAGCTTCATTCGTTTCCACTTGCAATGCAGATACTGGGGTTGTTCTGATCGCACCACAGCACAGTCTTAACGCCTGATACTACATTATATCTAACTTCTTTAATAACGTTTTTGATGCAGACTGATACACGATGCAGCCATAATCTAAAGCAGACCTTACTAACCCTATATACACAGCTTTCAAAGAACCCCTACCTGCTCCCCACTCCCTACCCCTCAGGCACCTTACAATATTTAATACTTTCTTACACTTAGCAACAACTTTCCCTATATGGTTTGCCCACGTAAGCCTTTTATCAAACCAAATCCCTAGATATTTAAAGCACTCTACTCTCTCTAACCTTTCCCCATATAACTTAAGACTAACCTGATCTGAAACTTTCCTTCTGGTAAAAAATGCCACCTTTGTCTTTGCCACTGAAAATCTAAAACCCCACTCTTGTGTCCACTTCTCTACTTTCTCTACTGCTTCTTGTAATTTCTTAACTATATTATTTCCCCTTTTCCACATAATCCCATCATCTGCAAATAATGCCACCCCAATACTGCTCTCTATATTCTTAAACACTTCATTTATCATAATAGAAAATAAAACTGGACTTATTACGCTTCCTTGAGGTGTCCCATTCTCCACTACATACAATACAGTCCCCTCCCCATCATATGTATATTTCTCTCCCACCCACCCACCCCCTCCTAATGTACAGTCCCCTCCCCATCATATGTATATACTCTGTCA
Organism: Notolepis coatsorum; assembly: GCF_963971535.1. Classification (NCBI taxonomy): domain Eukaryota; kingdom Metazoa; phylum Chordata; class Actinopteri; order Aulopiformes; family Paralepididae; genus Notolepis; species Notolepis coatsorum. Next base: position 169,356 of record NW_028169182.1, on the reverse strand, counting down.
GGATCTAGGGGTAACAGTACTGTATATTTGAATACCGTTTATGTGAGGTTTTGTCCGCTGCTCACCAACTTTCTCTGTTTTCTTTAAGCCTACTGTTAGAAATTCCCTTCTCACTCACTCTCTCTAGCCCCCACCCTCTCGTTCTTTACTCTCGTTTACTCTCAGTGGCCACACCTGGACTATTATCAATTACCTCTCGCACCTGTGGTGGCAGGCTAATTAGTTCCCCTGTGGGCTTTAAATACCAGGGCTCTTCCCCTCGTTTCGGCGTGGGGTCGTGTTGTATTCATGCTGAGTCATATTCTCTAACATCTAGACTCTTTCGGGAGATCCTCTGGTCTACCAATGCTGTATATGGATTTCTCCAGCCTTGAGATGTTTTGCTCCAGCCTTCGTCTGCTGTCGCCGTAGCCTGTGGAGGAGACTGTTCTGCGCTCCCTGTACTTCCACGGGAGGCACCCCAGCGCTCCACTGCAGACCCCAGCGCAGCTGTTCGTCCTGACGCACATCTAGACCAACGCGCATCTCCCGGACCCTCGGGCTTGGCACGCTCTCCAGTCACCAGCGCGCAACGCGCATCTGCAAGGGCTTGGCACGCTCTCCAGTCACCAGCGCGCAACGCGCATCTTCAAGGGCTTGGCACGCTCTCCTGTCTCCAGCGCGCAACGCGCATCTTCCAAGGATCCTCGGGCTTGGCACGCTCTCCAGTCACCAGCGCGCAACGCGCATCTGCAAGGGCTTGGCACGCTCTCCAGTCACCAGCGCGCAACGCGCATCTTCAAGGGCTTGGCACGCTCTCCAGTCTCCAGCGCGCAACGCGCATCTTCCAAGGATCCTCGTGCTTGGCACGCTCTCCAGTCTCCAGCGCGCAACGCGCATCTTCCAAGGATCCTCGTGCTTGGCACGCTCTCCAGTCACCAGCGCGCAACGCGCATCTGCAAGGGCTTGGCACGCTCTCCAGTCACCAGCGCGCAACGCGCATCTTCAAGGGCTTGGCACGCTCTCCAGTCTCCAGCGCGCAACGCGCATCTTCCAAGGATCCTCGTGCTTGGCACGCTCTCCAGTCACCAACGCGCATCTGCAAGGGCTTGGCACGCTCTCCAGTCACCAGCGCGCAACGCGCATCTTCAAGGGCTTGGCACGCTCTCCAGTCTCCAGCGCGCAACGCGCATCTTCCAAGGATCCTCGTGCTTGGCACACTCCTCCTCGCAGACGCACCCCGAGGCGTCTCTCGGTTCCGACGTGCACACCAAGGTGTGGCGTGCCACTCTGTTCCTCGGCTCCGACAGTGGCTACCCGGTGGACGACACCCTCGCCACCGCCGCTGTTCCAGCACCCTGTTCCTCGGCTCCGACAGCGGCTACCCGGTGGACGACACCCTCGCCACCGCCGCTGTTCCAGGACTCTGTTCCTCGGCTCCGACAGCGGCTACCCGGTTGACGACACCCTCGCCACCGCCGCTGTTCCAGCACTCTGTTCCTCGGCTCGGACAGCCAGCTACCCGGTGGCGACACCCTCGCCGCCGCTGCTGTTCCTGCACCATTACGCATACGCCTGGGTGAGTTTTGATTGTGATGTCACTCACCCAGCGTAATGCCTCTTGCCCCCGTCCCGCTGCGTTTCCTGTACCATTACGCATACGCCTGGGTGAGTTTTGATTGTGATGTCACTCACCCAGCGTAATGCCTCTTGCCCTCGTCCCGCTGCTGTTCCTGTACCATTACGCATACGCCTGGGTGAGTTTTGATTGTGATGTCACTCACCCAGCGTAATGCCTCTTGCCCTCGTCCCGCTGCTGTTCCTGTACCATTACGCATACGCTTGGGTGAGTTTTGATTGTTAAGTCACTCACCCAGCGTAATGCCTCCTTTTTTGTTCTCACTTAGTTAGTAGTTTGGACATTTCATCTCCCACTCTGTTTTTGTTCTCACTTAGATAGTATTTTTGGACATTACATCTCCCCCTGTGTGGTTGTCACACGAAGATATTATTACTTTGTTACTTTGTTTATTTGGACTGTTCTGCATCTGCTCTGTTTGTTCCCTTTTGAATATTAACCCTCTCCTCTGTTCTGCAGAGCGGCCCAGATGTTTTCCCACCAGTCCCCAGTTCCTCCCTGTCCCCAGCCCGCCTCCGCGGGCCTCAGTCCCCTCTGTCCCTAGTTCTCCCCTTTCTAGTTCCACCTAGTTCCTGGTCCCAAGTTCTCCCCTTCTAGTTCCACCTAGTTCCTTGTCCCTAGTTCTCCTAGTCCCCAGTTCTTCTGTTCCCTAGCTCTCCTTGTCCCGACATCTCCTAGTCTCTAGTTCCTCTGTTCCTTTAACCTTCCCCTAGCGTTTCCTTTAATGTTTCCCCTAGCGTTCATTAACCTTCCCTTAGTGTTCCCTTTTCCTGCCCGCCTCTTAAAGGCACCTAGTTTTTCCCCTCTTGTTATATTCCTGTATTTGTGTTCTCCCTTAAAGGGACAGTGCCCTTTTTTCCCTGTCTCTCAATAAATATCTGTTTCTTGGCAAACCATCATACCTGTCTTGTGTTGTGCGATTGGGGTCGGTTACAAACCATAACAGTACGACCCCACCAAATCGACGACCCCAGCCAGCACAGACGGTGTATGTTGAGTTTGCCTTTTTTTTTTCTTGTTCCCTCTAGCTTCCTTGTTAGTCCTGTTTAGCTCCCTTGTTTAGCTTGTTAGTCTCCCCGGTTAGCTCCCCTGTTTGCTTCCCGTTTAGCCCTGTTTGACCCCCCTGTAGCTAGCCATGCCCTGGCAGCTAACCCAGTCCCTCAGCAGAGCCCCTGTCTGCTAGCTTAGCCCCGAGCCTCTATGTTGATGCAGCCCTTGCTGCTGGCATAGGCCCTGTAGCTAGCCATGCCCTGGCGGCTAACCCAGTCCCTCAGCAGAGCCCCTGTCTGCTAGCTTTGCCCCGGCTGCTAGCACAGCCTCTATGTTTATGCAGCCCTTGCTGCTGGCATGGGCCCTGTAGCTAGCCATGCCCTGGCAGCTAACCCAGTTTCCCTCTGCATGGTCCCAGTCTGCTAGCTTGGCCCCGGCTGTTAGCACAGCCTCTATGTTAATGCAGCCTTGCAGCTGACATAGGCCCTGTAGCTAGCCAGGCCCAAGCAGCTAACCCGGTCCCTCTGCATGGCCTCCACTTTTTTGTGTACCATCCCCACTGCTAGGACTGCCCTTTCAGCTAGCAAGGTCAGTTTCTCTCCCCACTGCTAGGACTGCCCTTTCAGCTAGCAAGGTCAGCTTATCTCCCACTGCTAGGACTGCCTTTTCAGCTAGCAAGGTCAGTTTATCTCACGCTGCTAGGACTGCCCTTCAGCTAGCAAGGTCAGTATTCCCACTGCTAGGACTGCCCCTTCAGCTAGCATGTTCAGTTTCTCTCACACAGCTAGGACTGTCCTTCCAGCTAGCTTGTTCTCTCATGCTGGTCCAGCCCTGTCTGCCAGCCTAGCTCGGCAGCTAGCGCAGCCTCTATGTTGATGTAGCAGTACAGCTAGCATAGGCCCTGTAGCTATCAGTGCCCTGGCAGCTACCCTTTCCCTCTGCTAGCCTGGCTCCGGCAGCTTGCGCAGCCTCTATGTTGATGTAGCAGTACAGCTAGCATAGGCCCTGTAGCTATCAGTGCCCTGGCAGCTATCCTTCCCTCTGCTAGCCCTTTCCCGGTGCTTCCATGGTTACCCCTTAGCTACCCTGCTTGCCCCTCAGTTCTCTAGACCCAGTTCCTCTAGACCTGTTCTCTGGACCAGTTCTCTAGACCAGTTCCTCTAGACCAGTTCTCTAGACCAGTTCTCTAAACCAGTTCTCTAGACCAGTTCTCTTGCCCAGTTCGCTAGACTAGTTCTCTAGACCCAGTTCCTCTAGACCAGTTGCCCCTCTGCTACCCTAGTTACCCCTCGGCGACCCTGTTTCTTTTGCTAGCCCCACTCTTGTGGTGGCTTCCCCTACTGGCTTGGCCAGTGCCTTCGTTTTTGTCTTGTTTTGCCCCCTGCCACTCTGTCTGTATTTGTTTTGGGTCGCCGGGTGGCTCCCGTTGGAGGGGGGGATACTGTGAGGTTTTGCCCGCTGCTCTCTACCTTTTCTCTGTCTTCTTTAAACCTACTGTTAGGAATTCCCTACTCACTCTCTCTAGCCCCCACCCTCTCGTTCCTTACCCTTAGTGGCCACACCTGTTTGATATTCTATTATCTCTCGCACCTGTGGTGGCAGGCTAATTAGTCCCCCGGTGGGCTTTAAATACCAGGGCGCTTCCCCTCGTTTTGGCGTGGGGTCGTGTTGTATACTTGCCGAGTCATATTCTCTAAACATCTAGACTCTTTCGGGAGATCCTCTGTCTGCCTATGCTGTTCCATTCTCCGGCGTCGAGATGTTTGCTCCAGCCTTCGCCTGCTGTCGCCGTTGCCTGAGAGTGGGACTGGTCTGCGCTCCCTAGACTTCCACGGGAGGCATCCCAGTCATCCACTTCAGACCCCCCGCGCAGCTGTCGTCCTGACGCACATCCAGACCAGCGCAGACGCTCTCCAGTCCACAGCGCGCAACGCGCATCTTCCAAGGACGCTCGAGCTTGGCACGCTCTCCTGACCAGCGCGCAACGCGCATCTTCCAGACCTTCGAGCTTGGCACGCTCCTCCGTACCAGCGCGCAACGCGCATCTTCCAAGGACGCTCGAGCTTGGCACGCTCTCCAGACCAGCGCGCAACGCGCATCTTCCAAGGACGCTCGAGCTTGGCACGCTCCTCCGTCCCAGCGCACTGACGCGCATCTTCCAGACCTTCGAGCTTGGCACGCTCCTCCGTCCCAGCGCACAGACGCGCATCTTCCAGACCTTCGAGCTTGGCACGCTCCTCCGTCCCAGCGCACTGACGCGCATCTTCCAGACCTTCGAGCTTGGCACGCTCCTCCGTACCAGCGCACAGACGCGCATCTTCTAGACCTTCGTGCTTGGCACACTCCTCCTCGCAGACGCACCCCGAGGCGTCTCTCTGTTCCGACGCGCACACCAAGGTGTGGCGCGCCACTCTGTTCCTCGGCTCCGACAGTGGCTACCCGGTGGACGACATCCTCGCCACCGCCACTGTTCCAGCTCCCTGTTCCGACGCGCACACCAAGGTGTGGCGCGCACTCTGTTCCTCGGCTCCGTCAGTGGCTACCCGGTGGACGACATCCTCGCCACCGCCACTGTTCCGACGCGCACACCAAGGTGTGGCGCGCACTCTGTTCCTCGGCTCCGACAGCGGCTACCCGGTGGACGACATCCTCGCCACCGCCACTGTTCCAGCTCCCTGTTCCGACGCGCACACCAAGGTGTGGCGCGCACTCTGTTCCTCGGCTCCGACAGCGGCTACCCGGTGGACGATGCCCTCGTCACCGCCACTGTTCCAGCACTCTGTTCCTCGGCTCCGACAGCGGCTACCCGGTGGACGACATCCTCGCCAGCGCCGTTGTTCCAGCGCTCTGTTCCTCGGCTCGGACAGCCAGCCACCCGGTGGCGATGCCCTCGCCCCGTTGCTGTCCCTTTACCTTTACGCATACGCTTGGGTGAGTTTTGATTGTGATGTCACTCACTCAGCGTAGTGCCCCTGCCCTCGCCCCGTTGCTGTCCCTTTACCTTTACGCATACGCTTGGGTGAGTTTTGATTGTGATGTCACTCACTCAGCGTAGTGCCCCTGCCCTCGCCCCGTTGCTGTCCCTGTACCTTTACGCATACGCCTGGGTGAGTTTTGATTGTGATGTCACTCACTCAGCGTAGTGCCCTTGCCCTCGCCCCGTTGCTGTCCCTGTACCTTTACGCATACGCCTGGGTGAGTTTTGATTGTGATGTCACTCACTCAGCGTAGTGCCCTTGCCCCCGTTCCCGCTGCTGTCCCTGTACCTTTACGCATACGCCTGGGTGAGTTTTGATTGTGATGTCACTCACTCAGCGTAGTGCCCTTGCCCCCGTTCCCGCTGCTGTTCCTGTACCTTTACGCATACGCCTGGGTGAGTTTTGATTGTGATGTCACTCTCCCAGCGTATTGCCTCTGTTAGTTAGTTTGGACATTTCATCTCCCAGCGTATTGCCTCTGTTAGTTAGTTTGGACATTTCATCTCCCAGTGTAATGCCTCTGTTTTTGGTTCTCACTTAGAATAGTATTTTTGGACTTTACATCTCCCCCTGTGTGTTTGTCACACGAAGATATTATTACTTTGTTCACTTTGTTATTTGGACTGTTCTGCACCTGCTCTGTTTTTTCCCTTTGTGCATTAACTCTCTCCTCTGTCCTGCAGAGCGGCCCAGATGTTTTCCCACCAGTCCCCAGTTCCACCTAGTTCCTGTCCCAAGTTCTCCCCTTCTAGTTCCACCTAGTTCCTGTCCCAAGTTCTCCCCTTCTAGTTCCACCTAGTTCCTGTCCCAAGTTCTCCCCTTCTAGTTCCACCTAGTTCCTGTCCCAAGTTCTCCCCTTTCTAGTTCCACCTAGTTCCTGGTCCCAAGTTCTCCCCTTCTAGTTCCACCTAGTTCCTTGTCCCTAGTTCCCCTTGTCCCCGTTTTCTCCTGTTCCCTAGCTCTCCTAGTCCCTAGTCTTCTCTCCCTAGTTCTCCTTGTCCCTGGTTTACCTAGTCTCTAGTTCCTCTGTCCCAAGGCGTTCCCTTAACCTTCCCTTAGGCGTTCCCTAACTTTCCCTTAGTGTTCCCTTTTTCCTGCCCGCCTCTTAAAGGCACCTTTCCTTCCCCTCATATTATATTCCTGTATTTGTGATTCTCCCTTAAAGGGACAGTGCCCTTTTCCCTGTATTTCCCTGTTGTTCAATAAATACCTGTTTCTTGGCAAACCATCATACCTGTCTTGTGTTGTGCGATTGGGGTCGGTTACAAACCATAACAGTTTTTGTCTTGTTTTGCCCCCTGCCACTCTGTCTGTATTTGTTTTGGGTCGCCGGGTGGCTCCCGTTGAGGGGGGGGTACTGTGAGGTTTTGTCCGCTGCTCACCAACTTTCTCTGTTTTCTTTAAGCCTACTGTTAGAAATTCCCTTCTCACTCACTCTCTCTAGCCCCCACCCTCTCGTTCTTTACTCTCGTTTACTCTCAGTGGCCACACCTGGACTATTATCAATGACCTCTCGCACCTGTGGTGGCAGGCTAATTAGTTCCCCTGTGGGCTTTAAATACCAGGGCTCTTCCCCTCATTTCGGCGTGGGGTCGTGTTGTATTCATGCTGAGTCATATTCTCTAACATCTAGACTCTTTCGGGAGATCCTCTGGTCTACCAATGCTGTATATGGATTTCTCCAGCCTTGAGATGTTTTGCTCCAGCCTTCGTCTGCTGTCGCCGTAGCCTGTGGAGGAGACTGTTCTGCGCTCCCTGTACTTCCACGGGAGGCACCCCAGCGCTCCACTGCAGACCCCAGCGCAGCTGTTCGTCCTGACGCACATCTAGACCAACGCGCATCTCCCGGACCCTCGGGCTTGGCACGCTCTCCAGTCACCAGCGCGCAACGCGCATCTGCAAGGGCTTGGCACGCTCTCCAGTCACCAGCGCGCAACGCGCATCTTCAAGGGCTTGGCACGCTCTCCTGTCTCCAGCGCGCAACGCGCATCTTCCAAGGATCCTCGGGCTTGGCACGCTCTCCAGTCACCAGCGCGCAACGCGCATCTGCAAGGGCTTGGCACGCTCTCCAGTCACCAGCGCGCAACGCGCATCTTCAAGGGCTTGGCACGCTCTCCAGTCTCCAGCGCGCAACGCGCATCTTCCAAGGATCCTCGTGCTTGGCACGCTCTCCAGTCTCCAGCGCGCAACGCGCATCTTCCAAGGATCCTCGTGCTTGGCACGCTCTCCAGTCACCAGCGCGCAACGCGCATCTGCAAGGGCTTGGCACGCTCTCCAGTCACCAGCGCGCAACGCGCATCTTCAAGGGCTTGGCACGCTCTCCAGTCTCCAGCGCGCAACGCGCATCTTCCAAGGATCCTCGTGCTTGGCACGCTCTCCAGTCACCAACGCGCATCTGCAAGGGCTTGGCACGCTCTCCAGTCACCAGCGCGCAACGCGCATCTTCAAGGGCTTGGCACGCTCTCCAGTCTCCAGCGCGCAACGCGCATCTTCCAAGGATCCTCGTGCTTGGCACACTCCTCCTCGCAGACGCACCCCGAGGCGTCTCTCGGTTCCGACGTGCACACCAAGGTGTGGCGCGCCACTCTGTTCCTCGGCTCCGACAGCGGCTACCCGGTGGACGACACCCTCGCCACCGCCGCTGTTCCAGCACCCTGTTCCTCGGCTCCGACAGCGGCTACCCGGTGGACGACACCCTCGCCACCGCCGCTGTTCCAGCACTCTGTTCCTCGGCTCCGACAGCGGCTACCCGGTTGACGACACCCTCGCCACCGCCGCTGTTCCAGCACTCTGTTCCTCGGCTCGGACAGCCAGCTACCCGGTGGCGACACCCTCGCCGCCGCTGCTGTTCCTGCACCATTACGCATACGCCTGGGTGAGTTTTGATTGTGATGTCACTCACCCAGCGTAATGCCTCTTGCCCCCGTCCCGCTGCGTTTCCTGTACCATTACGCATACGCCTGGGTGAGTTTTGATTGTGATGTCACTCACCCAGCGTAATGCCTCTTGCCCTCATCCCGCTGCTGTTCCTGTACCATTACGCATACGCCTGGGTGAGTTTTGATTGTGATGTCACTCACCCAGCGTAATGCCTCTTGCCCTCGTCCCGCTGCTGTTCCTGTACCATTACGCATACGCTTGGGTGAGTTTTGATTGTTAAGTCACTCACCCAGCGTAATGCCTCCTTTTTTGTTCTCACTTAGTTAGTAGTTTGGACATTTCATCTCCCACTCTGTTTTTGTTCTCACTTAGATAGTATTTTTGGACATTACATCTCCCCCTGTGTGGTTGTCACACGAAGATATTATTACTTTGTTACTTTGTTTATTTGGACTGTTCTGCATCTGCTCTGTTTGTTCCCTTTTGAATATTAACCCTCTCCTCTGTTCTGCAGAGCGGCCCAGATGTTTTCCCACCAGTCCCCAGTTCCTCCCTGTCCCCAGCCCGCCTCCGCGGGCCTCAGTCCCCTCTGTCCCTAGTTCTCCCCTTTCTAGTTCCACCTAGTTCCTGGTCCCAAGTTCTCCCCTTCTAGTTCCACCTAGTTCCTTGTCCCTAGTTCTCCTAGTCCCCAGTTCTCCTGTTCCCTAGCTCTCCTTGTCCCGACATCTCCTAGTCTCTAGTTCCTCTGTTCCTTTAACCTTCCCCTAGCGTTTCCTTTAATGTTTCCCCTAGCGTTCATTAACCTTCCCTTAGTGTTCCCTTTTCCTGCCCGCCTCTTAAAGGCACCTAGTTTTTCCCCTCTTGTTATATTCCTGTATTTGTGTTCTCCCTTAAAGGGACAGTGCCCTTTTTTCCCTGTCTCTCAATAAATATCTGTTTCTTGGCAAACCATCATACCTGTCTTGTGTTGTGCGATTGGGGTCGGTTACAAACCATAACAGTTTATGTCACAAATGTATCAGTACTAAATACCTATATGTCCCTATGCCATAAATGTCATGTATGTTGTGTATGTCATAAATGTCTATATGAATTGAAAATGGGGGACCCTGATGGAAACAAGACTAAAGTCTTTCTCTGGTCTGCATCCCCTTAACAATTGTGTGTATTGAGCCGTACTGTATTGTACCCATTCTGCAATCTGTTAAATAAAGTTTTCATTCATTCATTCATACTCTCCACTCTTTCTGCTGCTGCTTCTTCTTCTTCTGGCTTTTATTAGCTGTTGGCACAAACTTTTTGGTGCATTACCGCCACCTTCTGAAATGGAGTGTGGATCTAGATGAGTTATGCACATGATGCTAATGACTAGTGACTACTCGATATCCTTCCACTCAAACCTGTCCCGTTTAGAAAAAGTAAATGGCCCTGTATGTGATGTTTGTCTTGTGTTATAAAATAACTTGACAGGAACATCGACTCCCTCATTTAATGTCTCTTCTCCTGCTTCATGCATATACAGAATGCAGTCTCTCGTCCCACATCCGGGTTACTCCCAGTACGGGTACCCGCATAGGCGGCATAGCTCAATACACTACATCTCCCTTCTTAAGTTCCACATTCTAAAGACATTTTTTTATTTTTTTTTTAACAAGTTGTCAACAACTGAATAATCACGGAACATAGTGAGAAATAGTTCTTGGATAGAAAATACTAAAACTAAGCACTGTGGGCCTATACGGCACATAAACAACCAAAGGTGCCTCCTGCATTTAAAACAACACAAACTTTAGTTTTTGTAACCAGAAAGTCATCCAGTGAACATTAAATGAATCAGTTACAGTGCACCATAAATGAGCAGAGTCCACTTTTTGTTTCCCTATACTCTAAACCTTGTTGGAGTTTTGACCAGACTCCCTGATCTAGTGCGAAAAGGTTGTGCGATAGTGTCAGTAGTGTCACTGCTTCCCTGTGGAGTGTGCGCTGGGGTCTGTGCGTGTGAACTGTCCTGATCAACAAACCTTGGGTTGTCACAGTTCATATCCCCATTCAGATCTTGCTCCTTAGCAGCAGATGGAAACTCTCTCTCAGCAGTCTCCCTGAGATGTCTCCTGTTCCTTCTGAACATCCTTCCTTCAGGTGTACGCACCACATAGGAACGTTGTTGTTCGTGCTCCCTCAGAACTACAGCTGGCCTCCAAGTGTCTCCAGACTGCATCCTCACATTCTCTCCAGCACGCAGCACAGGTAGGTGTTTAGCGTGGCGATCATAGTAGCTTTTTTGTTTAGCTTGCTTTCCTTTCAACTTGTTGTGAACATTAAGTACACCTTCAGGGGTGAGCAGTGAGGTGGACACTGGCAGTTTTGACTTCAACCGACGCCCCATCAGCATCTGGGCAGGTGACAGGCCCACACCTTCCAGTGGTGTATTTCTGTATTCCAGAAGCGCTATGTAAGGGTCACCAGACTTTTTGAGCATCCTTTTAACAGTTTGCACAGCTTTTTCTGCCTGTCCATTTGACTGAGCATAGTGTGGACTTGAGGTGACATGACTGAACTCCCAGCTCTCTGCAAAGCTCTTGAATTCTGCACTGGCGTACTGAGGGGCATTGTCACTGACCAGAATATCTGGAATCCCATGCCTGGCGAATATGGACTTCATGGCAGTTATAACACCCTTACTGGTGGTGTCGGTCAGCCTCATTATCTCTGTGTACTTTGAGAAGTAGTCGACACATAGCAGATATTCTGAGCCCTTGCTATGAAACATGTCGGTGCCAACCTTCTCCCATGGTCTATTTGGCAGTGGATGTGAGATCAGTGGCTCTTTTTGATTGCTGCTCCTGTGCTCATTGCAGACAGCACACTGTGCTACAACTAGTTCAATTTGTGCAGACATGCCTGGCCAATAAAGCACATCTCTGGCCCTTTCTTTACATTTGACCACTCCCAAGTGTGACTTGTGTATCTTGTCCAGCATCTGTGCTCTCAGTTGCTGTGGTACAATGAGTTTCTCTGATTTGAACAGTAGACCTGAGGCAAAACTGATCTCCTCTCTGAATGTCCAAAACGGCTGCACCTTATCTGACACAGCAGACCTGTCCTTAGGCCATCCGTGCATTGTCATGTTCTTTAGTTCCTGCAGTACTGGGTCTTGTGCAGTTGCATTCCTGAACATCTCCTGCTTTTCCTCTGATATGGGCAACTGTGGTGTGATCCAGTTCACATGCAGTTCCTCTTCCAGAAGATCCTCTTTCTGCTCACGTAGATAAGCACGGCTCAATGCATCTGCAATGTGAAGCTCCTTTCCTGGCTTGTATGATACTGCAATGTTGTACTTTTGAAGCCGCAGCAGCATTCTCTGCAGTCTCAGGGGAGCCTGATGCAGTGGCTTCTTGAAAATGCTTTTTAGAGGCTTGTGATCGCTTTCGACCTTGACCTCTCTGCCATATAGATATTGATGGAACTTCTCACATCCGTACACTATGGCTAGCAGCTCCTTCTCGATCTGCGCGTACCTGCATTGACAATCTGTGAGCGCCCTTGAGCCGTATGCCACAGGTCGTTCATCCTGCAGTATCACAGCCCCGATGCCCTCCGAGCTGGCATCCACAGACAGCGTCACAGCCTTGTTTACATCATAGTATTTCAGAGTGGGAGCTCCTGTGATCAGCTGCTTCAGCTTTTCAAAGCTCTGACGTTGAGGTTCCTCCCAGTGCCATTCTGTTTCTCCCTGCAACAGCGTCCTTAGAGGTGCAGAGATTTCAGACAGATTAAGAATGAATTTAGCTAGATATTGAATCATTCCCATGAACCTCATTAATGCTGGCTTGTCAGCAGGTGGAGGTATTTGTACAATGGCTCTTATCTTCTCATCATCAGGCTTTAGTCCATCTGCGCTGAGTGTATGGCCAATGTACTTGACCTCTGTCATCCTGAACTTGCACTTGCTTCTATTGAATCTCAGGCCGTTCTCATCTGCTCTCTGCAGCAGCTTCACCAGCCTCTGATCGTGTTGCTCTAAGGTGTCCCCCCACACCAGCAGATCATCAATGATGTTGACCACACCATCTAACCCCTCAATCATCTGGGCTACAGCTCTCTGGAACACCTCGCTCGCTGACGAGATGCCAAAGGGAAGCCTCTTGAAACGGTACCTCCCAATAGGTGTGTTAAACGTGCACAGTTTGGAGCTCTCTTCATCCAGTTTTATTTGATAAAATCCTTGGTTTGCATCTAACACCGAAAAATATTTTGCATTTGGCATGCGTGACACCACTTCCTCCACTGTGAGGAGTGGATAGTGTTCTCTTCGTATTGCTGTGTTCAGATCTTTAGGATCCATACAAATCCTTATCTTCTTGGGCGTGACTACTGTCACCATGCTGTTGACCCACTGTGTTGGCTCAGATTGCCTTATGATTACATCTGACTGCTCCATTTTGTGAAGCTGTTCAATCACTCTGTCCCTCAGAGCAACTGGTATCCTCCTAGGTGCGTGTATCACTGGCTTTATGTCAGGGTCTATCTTGATGCTGTGTTCACCTGGTAAGCAGCCAAGTCCAGAGAAGAGATGCTCATAGTCTTTCTGCATTTTGTCTTCTTTCTCTCCTTTCTCCATGCTATATAGCCTTTTGACCATTTTCAGCTTTGTGCTGGTCTCTCTTCCTAGAATCGCTGGAGCATCTTTCTCTATAATTTCAAAGTCAATCCTCTGTGTTTTACCTTTATACAGACATGTGACTGATGTTTTGCCCAAGGGCTCCATCTTGTGGCCTGAATAAGTCACTAATTTGCACTTGGATGCATGCAACTTGTCGTGAACATGTAACGTGTGAAACGTTTTGGCTGACATGACGTTACAGTCAGCTCCTGTGTCAATTCGAAATGTGACTATTTTCTTGTTTATTAGCAGCTCTTCAGACCATCTGTCTTGGTCCCTTTTTTCCTTTTCAATTTCTTTAATGCTTCTCATCTCTACTGTTCCAACGAACATTTCCTCTGTCTCACTGTCACTGTCCTCCTGATTCTGTTCCACAACATGCATTTTCTTATTTCTGAGTTGACTGTTTGCACGACACGTTTTTGCAAAGTGATTTTTCTTATCACATTTCCTGCATGTCTGTCCATAGGCTGGGCACTTCCCTTGTTCATGCTTGTATCCACATCGGTCACAGTCCACTTTCCATTCACTACTCATTGGGCTCTCTTTTGTGAAGTTTCCTCCTTTTCTGTATGGCCTTGCTGTGCTAACTTTGTGCACTTCAACTTCCTCATGTAATGCTTTCATCTGGGTGAATGTTATTTCACTGGCACGGCACACATCAAGAGCTTTTTCTAACGTGAGATCCGCCTCTCTGAGCAATCTGGCTCTTACTTGATCGTCACGTATCCCACAGACAATTCTGTCACGTATCAATGAGTTGTATAGGTTGCCAAATTCACAGTCTCTTGCTTTATTTTTCAGGTCTGTGACATATGCATCTATAGTTTCTGACGGACCTTGTACACGGGTGAAAAACATATGCCTTATGTATGGCATATTCTTCCGAGGCTCACAGTATTCTTTGAACTTCCGTTTCAATATGGCAATCTGGTTCCTCTGCCCGTCCGCGAACACAAACGTGTTACTCACTTTTATGGCTTCGTCTCCCGCCACATGTAGGAATGTCGCGCACTGCACTGTTTCTGACTTCTCTGCTACTCCCGTAGCGACACAGAAAAGCTCATAACGCTGCAGCCACGTTCGCCAATTCTCCGCGAGATTCCCCTCCAGACTCAAATTCGGCGGTGGCTTAAAGTGTGCCATTCTTGCCGAGTTTCCCGAGTTTCTTCTGACACCATGTGATGTTTGTCTTGTGTTATAAAATAACTTGACAGGACGACCAGATTTAGTCTAACATCGACTCCCTCATTTAATGTCTCTTCTCCTGCTTCATGCATATACAGAATGCAGTCTCTCGTCCCACATCCGGGTTACTCCCAGTACGGGTACCCGCATAGCTCAATACACTACACTGTACCCCACATTCCCTGAGCTCAGTCGTAACAATTCTCTCACCTCCAGCTTGATGTGGTCTCTCTCTAACCCGTCTTTGAGGATCTGTCTCTCCTGTTGGTATTTGATACAATCCAGCAAAGTGTAAAGTACTTGAGTAATTGTACTTTGTTACAATACTTAAGTACTGTTTTGGGGGATTTGTACTTTACTCGAGTATTATTAGGTTTGTATACTTGTAATTTTACTCAATTACATTTCAGAGGAAAAAAACATACTTTTTACTCCTTACATTTAAAATGCAGACCTACAAAGTACAAAGTACAAATCTCGCAGGTCCAACAATTTTAATTAGTATATTTGTTTCTCTGGCCGAGTGGCCGAACTAACGTTAACGTTATTAATCTGCACTTTATTTAAAAACAGCCAATCAAACCCCCATATATGGAAAATTAACCCGCCCACACCAACGCTGATTGGTCCTTGTGCAAGACTAGAAAGCAGGGATCTTTAAACATTAAATCATCCTTAAACACCTGCTATGTCAGAAGAATAGACAATCAGAAAAAAAGTTTTTACTTTTACTTTTTAGTACATAAGTACATTTAAAAGTAGAAACTTTTTTACTTTTACTCAACTGTGTTTTTAGCCAGATACTCTGACTTTTACTTGAGTAAGATATTGAGACAGTACCCATATTTTCACTTAAGTATCATTTCTGGGTACTTTTTACACCCCTGCCAGCAACACATGCTCCACTGTTTCCTGCCTATTACAGTACTGGCACATACGCGTCTCTACAAATCGTAGCTCCATTTCTGCAGCCCCCTCTTTGATTGGTTGAGCGAAGCCCCTCTCTGATTGGTTTAGCTCGTCATGCGGTAAAAGGCGGATGTAATGTTATCATCTCAAGAAGATAAAAATAAATGTACTACCAGATTCGCGTTTTTATAACGTTATTTCGCGTGACTTCGCGGTTTATTCATAACGTTATGCACATTTCACAACACAGCCAGCTGTCAGAAACTGTACATTGTAACGTTATAGGTTTATTCACATAACGTTATTTCACGTGACGCGTTCAACTTGTTTACACTCCCCACTTACTGAAACTGTACCATGACGCACTCCCCACTTAACCCAGTTAATGCCTTAACTAGACAGTTACAATGTAACATTTAGATTAACACAGTTAATGCCTAACTAGACAGTTACAATATAACATTTAGATTAATTAACCCAGTTAATGCCTTAAGAGAGAGAGGCTGGCGGTCAAGTCAAGTCAAGAGTTTTATTTGTCACAAGTTGTTTATTTGCATACAAGTTTACCATGAAATGCGGGTGTTCTTGCCCACAACGATGTGCATAATACAATAGTAATAACATATAATAGAATCCAATAGAACGACATTGTGCAATAAAACAAGTAAACAGAGTAGGGCATATCGGCAGGGCCGCCTGGGAGAAATGCGAGGCCCTGTGTGAGATTTAACGCGAGCCCCCCCCCCCCCCCCCCCCCCCCCCCCCAAAGGAAAAAAATAAAAAATAAAAATTATATATATATATATATATATTTTTATTTTTTATTTTTTTTATACAGTCAACATATTCTTAAATAATAGCGCTGCCCGAGGCGGGGCATGATACAGTCAACATATAGCAAAAGAGAGAGCGAGAGAGAGCTCCCGTTCTACAGTCAATATACAGTGTACAGAGAGAGAGAGAGAGAGAGAGAGAGACACATTGGAAAGAAATTGAAATGCTATTTGGCCCTAAACAGAGAGTACACAGTGGCAGAATACCTGAGCACTGTGACTGAAGATCCTTGAGCACAGCCTAGCCATCGAGAAAGGCCGCCATAGGCAGACTGTGTGTGTTAGAAAGAGAGAGAGAGAGAGAGAGAACATGTGTGTTTGTCATGTGTGTGTGTGTTAGAGAGAGACTATAGCATGTATGAGAGATTCAAAAGGACAAAGATCAACACTTAAATCCAACAAGAAGAGGGTCAACAGAGAAACCAAAGCAGCAAGGAGCCAATGGCCGACATCAGCTAAATAGGCTAGCCAGGTACTGTGACACCAGGCCACGTGACACACAGCTTTGGCCAACGGCCCAACGCTACCCAAGCTACACAAACGACCATTCACACACAGCACATGTCGTATCTCCAAATGTTGTGAAGTAGCATATGTTTTGCCTGGAAAAAAACATCGTTATTAACAAAACATTCGGGAGGGGAAGGAAGGAAGAGTGGGGTAATGTCATGACATTTTCATTAATCTTACGTTACCTGCACGAGGAACGCAGGGCGAAAGGCCGCAACACAGGTCTCCACGTTGACGAAAGGCCTCTCGCTGTCGGGACAAAGCTATGGCCAGAGCCTTGTCATGGTGCAGGCCCGACTACATCTTCTGTCAAAGATGATGTCGTAGTCAGAGTGCCAGGGCCTGCTATTCTCAAGGCTAACTGATAGCATCAAACGAACGTTCCCAGCTGACGCTAAACAGCTAACTGGCTAACAGTTAGCTCAATCAGGCACCTGGCTGTATGTAGTAGCCGCATAGCTTGCTTCTGCGTTAGCTAACAGCTAACAAGCTATGCGGCTACTGTCTACATACAGCCAGGTGCTCTCACCAGGCACACACAGTTAGCTACTAGTAGTACTATATATTAGCTAGTCGACCAGTTTGGCTCCAGAGAGAGAGAAAGATAGATAGGTCAGGACAGGTCCACGGCGGGTATATAATCATAGATAGGTTGACTCACCATAACGCAGTATCAATGAATGCGGCGCGGCCGGCGCCAATGGTAAAGTTGGAAGGAGACTTTCTTCTTCTTCTTCTTCGAGTACTTTCCGGCAGACTGGACACCTTTCGGCGTATTGCTGCCTAACAGATTTATGTGCTCACAAGTTCTCTTCTCCTTCTTTTGAAAAGACATCCACTCGCCTCGCCTCGCTCCTCTGAATAGGTTAGCTAACGCTAGTTAGCCGTTAGCTAAGCTAGCTACTAGCCGACATCATCATGGCTATCCCGACTGAACCACACGTTAGCACTCAATATTATAACGTAGCTAAAGCTAACTAGCTGTCCCTGTCTTTAGCCGGGATGGCTAGCCTGACTGAACTGTCTAACATGCAACAACTTTCATCTTCAGTCCATCTGCCGAACGATGTCCTCTTCACCTTGGCTGGCATAACCTCCAATGCTGCACGCGCGGAATAGTCAGAAGCTACCTTACCTGTAACCCCTCCCCTCATTGAAACCAATGCCTGCTGCAGAGCACCAGAGCTCCAATAGTGACCCAGGTGCAGACCCAGGAACAAGTCATTCTACAAACGTGTCTAATGTGAAATATATAAGCATATAAGCAAAACTAGATTTTAGGTCTGTGATGAAAAAGGGCCTCGCGGGAAGGGGGGCCTCGCAAAAAAAAAAATAAATAAAAAAAAATTATAATAAAAATTAATAAAAAATATTTTTTTTTTTTTTTTTTTTGCGAGGCCCCCCTTCCCGCGAGGCCCTGTGCGACCGCACTGCTCGCACACCCCCTGAGGCGGCCCTGCATATCGGTATATGTACATAAGTTATTTACAGAGCATGGTAGGACATGCTAGGTCCTGTGATAGTGCATACACTGTTAGCTACAGATGAGGCACTGGGTCTTTATGTACATGCTATATTGGTGGTCAATGGCACTTAGGATTGCTACGACACATCTCTACTGCTTGTGACAGGCTGTGGTGCGTTCCAGACTTTACTCCTGTTGGGAAACTATAGCGATGGTCTGTGCTCACCACACTTTTCTTCGGCCTCCCCCGCAGCGAGCCAACATAACATAACATTATATTTGCGGCATTACATTTGCGACATCTTTTTCTTTTCTTGGCGAGAGCACCTCGATAACCTTACGCGCACCTCCCTCGCGTACCTTAGAGAGGGGCTTCGCTCAACCAATCAGAGAGGGGCTTCGCTCAACCAATCAGAGAGGGGGCTGCAGAAATGGAGCTCAACCAATCAGAGACGGGTCTGCAGAACTGGAGCTACGATTTGTAGAGACGCGGCACGCACCAGGCTACTTCCTGGTTTCTTCTTCTTCTATTACAGTACTGGCACATACCAGGCTACTTCCTGGTTTCTTCTTCTTCTATTACAGTACTGGCACATACCAGGCTACTTCCTGGTTTCCTCCCAGGGGGTGGAATTTAAGTCAGCATATGTAACCGGTCTCGTATTGCTCTGCGTTGTGTTTCAAATTCCGATTCGACCCCTGTTAAGGGACTGCCCTGAGTGGGAGTTGAACCCCGGTCTCCCGCACCGGGGCCGACATCACAAACCGCTGCGCCAAGAAAGGATATCCCCCCTAAGCGCTCAGTTTGGATGCCTCTGGGTAGTGAGTTTACTTGCAGTACTGCTTAACATCCACAGCCACCGAACTACTTGTACCACGTGACTGTGGATAGACTGCGGTACCTCTGTTACACTCACCCCCCTAAACTCACTCCACCCAGCGCATCCGGGTCGCGTCTATGCCTTCTACAACGCTGTTCGGTTTCCGGGTTCCTCTGATTGGCCGCTGACCTATGCTAGCACGCCCCCCTTTACACTCTCGCGCTGTGAAGCGCCAGCGGGGTGATGCGGTGGTTTCTCCCCGGCTTCCGTGCGCCGCCGCCGGCTTGACTCGGTCCAGCTCCAGCAGCAGCGGCCGTCTACCGCCGCCTGCGGTATCCTCCCTCCGAGGCGGCTCGTTCTTATTATTATCCCCCATTGTTCAGGTCGACATGGTTGCACAAACACCCGTTGGAGGAGTAGTGGGGGAGAAGAAGAGGAATATTTTTAAATAGCAAGAATTATTGACTGGCAACTCTAAACCCAGTCTCGGATAACGTCCCGGATACAGACCAACACGGAGGTATCACACCAGGGCAGCGAGGATACAGACACGGAGGTATCACACCAGGGCAGCGAGGATACAGACAGACACGGAGGTATCACGCCAGGGCAGCGAGGATAGAGACAGACATGGAGGTATCACGCCAGGGCAGCGAGGATACAGACAGACACGGAGGTATCACGCCAGGGCAGCGAGGCTACAGACACGGAGGTATCACGCCAGGGCAGCGAGGCTACAGACACGGAGGTATCACGCCAGGGCAGCGAGGATAGAGACAGACACGGAGGTATCACGCCAGGGCAGCGAGGATACAGACAGACAAGGAGGTATCACGCCAGGGCACCGAGGATACAGACACGGAGGTATCACACCAGGGCAGCGAGGATACAGACACGGAGGTATCACACCAGGGCAGCGAGGATACAGACCGACACGGAGGTATCACGCCAGGGCAGCGAGGATACAGACAGACACGGAGGTATCACGCCAGGGCAGCGAGGATACAGACCGACACAGAGGTATCACGCCAGGGCAGCGAGGATACAGACACGGAGGTATCACACCAGGGCAGCGAGGATACAGACCGACATGGAGGTATCACGCCAGGGCAGCGAGGATACAGACAGACACGGAGGTATCACGCCAGGGCAGCGAGGATAGAGACAGACACGGAGGTATCACGCCAGGGCAGCGAGGATACAGACAGACACGGAGGTATCACACCAGGGCAGCGAGGATACAGACCGACACGGAGGTATCACGCCAGGGCAGCGAGGATACAGACACGGAGGTATCACACCAGGGCAGCGAGGATACTGACACGGAGGTATCACGCCAGGGCAGCGAGGATACAGACCGACACGGAGGTATCACGCCAGGGCAGCGAGGATACAGACACGGAGGTATCACGCCAGGGCAGCGAGGATACAGACACGGAGGTATCACACCAGGGCAGCGAGGATACAGACACGGAGGTATCACGCCAGGGCAGCGAGGATACAGACACGGAGGTATCATGCCAGGGCAGCGAGGCTCCCGGGAGGGAAGATGATCCATCAGGAGAGAAAATGAAATGAGAGTAAGGGGAGATCAATTAGGACCTCAGGGTCCAGCAGGGGAGGGAGTACTCCTGTCTCTCTCTCTCTCTCTCTCTCTCTCTCTCTCTCTCTCTCTCTCTCTCTCTCTCTCTCTCTCTCTCTCCTCTCTATCTCTCTTCCTCTATCTCTCTCATATCTCTCTCTTCCTCTCTCTCCTCTCTCTCTCTTCCTCTATCTCTCTCTTCCTCTCTCTCTCTCATCTCTCTCTCTTCCTCTATCTCTCTCTCTTCCTCTATCTCTCTCTATCTCTCTCTTCCTCTCTCTCTCCTCTCTCTCTTCCTCTCTCTCTTCCTATATCTCTCTCTCTTCCTCTCTCTCTCTCTCCCCCCTCTCTCTCTCTTGCTCTCTCTCTCTCTTCCTTTATCTCTCTTCCTCTATTCAATTCAATTCAATTCAAAAAGCTTTATTGGCATGAAATTTCACAAATCTTGCCAAAGCACAATTATGACATAAACAACATAACAATATAAGATCAAAGAAATACAGGAGATGGTGCGGTGAGTAAAACATGGTACATGTATATACAGTATATGTGTCCTACTGGTTGTCCCTTTTCTTGTGACATGAATTGACATATTTTGCAGCAAAACTGCACATTCTTTCTGTTCCCCCAGGAGGAATGGCAATTTCTGCACTTCTGTCATACTTTGGAATTCTGGGGAAATTATTTCAATTTTTGGAAAGAACTCCTCCCTAATATTTCTGTAATGTTCACATTGTGTTAGGAAGTGTAGTTCTGTCTCTACGGCTCCCTCATCACAAAGACAGCACAGCCTCTCCTCTCTGGGCAGCCAGGTCTGTCTGTGTCTGCCCTTCTCTATCGCCAAACCATGGTCACCTTCTCTCTCTCTCTCTTCCCCTCTCTCTCTTCCCCTCTCTCTCTCTCTCTCTCTCTCTCTCTCTCTCTCTCTCTCTCTCTCTCTCTCTCTCTCTCTCTCTCTCTCTCTCTCTCTCTCTCTCTCTCTCTCTCTCTCTCAGACACAGCAGGACCAGAGTTAAAAGATGCTCAGGCTGTGTGCTCTTTATTGGGTCTGAGGTCGCAGCGCTGTGCAACAAGGATGCTGGATCTCTGGAGACAGAGGTTGACTGTCGAGGAGCTGGGCATGCTTAGCTTATACAGCAGTGGAGCATTAAAACCGGACAAACAGGATGAGTTTCCAAATGTCTACCTGAGCCCTGTACTGGGAGAAATGTCTGGTCCTCTACTTTCTATAAAGGACTCAACATTATACGAAATGGATAGGAAATCATGGTACAGAAACTGTGTCAAAATTAATTAATAAGAAACGGCTAAATAACAGAGTGGACACTGTATGGAGGAGCAGGCTGTGTGCAGGTAGTGACACTCAACCTGTGTGGAGGGTTTTATACAAACCTCCTTTAAAGAAACAAACGGCAGACCTTCAGTGGAGGATTCTGCATGGTGCTGTGGCAGTGAACACTTTTGTTTCTATCATCAACCCAGAGGGGGATAATAAATGTCCTTTCTGTGGGTTAACTGAGACTGTTTTTCATGCATCTTTAGAGTGTAACAGGCTTTTAGGGCTGTTTGAGCTGCTCACCGACGTTTTCAGGCATTTTGGTGAAACCCTCTCTGTTATTGGTTATATTTTTGGAGCAGGATATAAAAAATAAAATAAGAAAAAATGGCAACTGCTTAATTTTCTGGTGGGGGAAGCTAAGCGTGCAGTCTATGTGAACAGGAGAAACAGAGTGGAAGATAGACCGGACCAGGATGCAGTATTAGTGTGGTTCTGTAATGTGAAGGCTAGAGTCTGGCTGGAGTTCAGGTTTTATAAAGCTATGGGACATTTGGAAGCTTTTGCTCGGGAATGGTGTTATGGAAATGTGATTTGTGATGTCATTGATGATGAATTGGTGTTTAACAACATTATGAATATGTGAAATTCTATTTTTTTGTATTGTTGTGTATTGTTTTTTTTTTTTTATCTTGAAGATGTAAAGTATTTTAAAGGCTTGTTGTAAAGGTTTTTGATACAGTACAAAATAAATGTAGCAGTCTGGAAAATATGGTATATTATTCAGAACTGCTGACTGGTGTTTTATATCCCTTTTGTACACAAAGACATTCTAACTAGTGTCATTGATATTCACACGAACAACGACACAAGACCCCTTCCGAAGAGCACTGGAATATGGATTATAAATGACAGTACTGAATCATATTCTACAATGCGTCTCCCCTTGTGACTGGCAGGCGGGACCAGCAGGGGGCGGTAGCAGGCAGAGAGTGGCGGAGAGAGTTGGGAGGTGATATATGGAAGAGACCAGCGGAAGCCGTTCTCTTCGGCAGTGAACTTGGACAACGAGTAGTTGCAGCTAACGGGGGCTCTGGATAGCCCTGTTGCTGACGTTATGCCAGAGGGCCCCGAGAGAGGACAACGGGTGATAACCAGTACTGGCTAGTGGACACGATATCCTAGCAGTACCAGCGGTAGTATATGAACAATAAGTGCAGAGCCAGGCACTAGCAATCGGGTTATGATAGTTACTGTGTGCGGTATAAGTAACGTGCGGTTAAAGAAGTATTCAAGTCTTTAACTACCGAGTTATAGTAGTTACAGTGTGCGGTATAGAGTGCGCGCACCAGGACGAGCGTGGGCCAACAACCATTCTGCTCCGGCTGACTTCGACCAGACCTGCAACCGGCTGCCTGCATTCAGCCTGCTCCGGAGGACTTCACTCAGACCTGCACCAGGCTGCCTGCGGCCGACGGGAGTTCCGCCCATCCAGCAGGGGTCGTCATCGCTCAGTACACGCTCTCAGCCGGCGCTGCCTCTCTGCCTAGCTCCGCCTGCTAACATCCTCGCCGAGAGCGTTCGACGCCATCTTGCCTCCCGGACAACAGTGGAGTGGCGAGGCGGCCATTTCGGATGAGTACAAATGAGCATTGATGCTCCCGATTCCTTATACAATACACAGTGTGGTGCAGCCCGCGGGCGAAAGTAACGTTGCTACTACCACTTCATAGGGGTACCCCGAACAATATATGCCGGCATTAAGATAGGACTTTACCGGTATTTTGTGGGCTCACTCTTTTATTTCATTCCTTTTCTTTGAGCGTGATAAGGTGTGTGTTTCATAATATTTCCCGTTCAGTGAATCCCTTTTATTCTCATTCCCTATGCTCCCCCTTCCTTCCCCCTATTACCAACCGGGAACAGTGTATGTGTAATTCCTTAGAGAAGGTAAATACTGTGTTCCGCCCAGACGTGGGCAGCACTTAGTCTGGGTACCGTGAGAGCACTTGGTGCCTGGGTGTAGTACAATAATTGATTTATGCCAGTGTAATCATTGTGTTGATACCCATGGTGCAGTAATCACCAGACGTAGCATTGTTGTAACTAGGCTGAGTTATAATAACATCCATCCAGAACGGGAGCACTGTGTGCGTGTCTTTTATTGAACCTAACCCTAATCCTAACCCTTTGATGCGGCTAATATATATATCATTAACCCCTTCCTATTCCACCTTCCATTTCCACTGTAAGGTTTCTGGTGTTACTGAGGGAGGGTACTGCTTGCGGGGGGAACCAAGTTATTTCTTTACCATCCAGTCATTAGGTGTGGGAGGGCTAAGGAGACAATTGTGGAGGGTGAGGGTGTGTTGGGGAGTACTGCTGACTGCCCCAGAGAGAGGGAGGAAGACCAGAGTACCGGACCGGGTTTGTAAATCCTGGGCCTCATACACTCCCACTGCCAGTCTCCAGTTGACGCTCCGGACCCCAAAAACTGCACCACAGTTCCCACGAAGCAAGGATAATCCACCCTGCTACATTAAGTACTTTAAAAAATCAAAGAAATCTCTCTATCTCTTCCTCTATCTCTCTCTTCCTCTCTCTCTCATCTCTCTCTTCCTCTATCTCTCATCTCTGTCTCTCTTCCTCTATCTCTCTCTTCCTCTATCTCTCTCTCTTCCTGTCTCTCTCAATCTCTCTTCCTCTATCTCTCTTCCTCTATCTCTCTCTTCCTCTCTCCTCTCTCTCTCTTCCTCCATCTCTCTCTTCCTCTCTCTCTCTCTCTCTCTCTCGTATGAGCTGTCCTTTCGCGTGAAAGAGCGAGGAATGGTGAACATGGCCACTTCACCTGGTTATATACTACAGAAGTGGGCGTGGCTCGGTAGATGTAAGGTGAAAAGTTCTTTCAACGTGCGCAATAGGCGCAAAGGGTTTTAATAGCTTTTTTTCTTTTAATTCGGATGTTCATTCATATGTCACACGTCAGTCCAGGGACCTGCACATACCTTATTGTGGTAATTCTCTTAGGCAGTTCTCAGTGAGGTATAGAGGGTCCAGTCTGTGGAATGCAGCCGATCCTATGCTGAGGAAATCTCCATCTCTGCTTATTTATAAAGCAAACTACAAAAAAATGGTCATATCCAAAAGTAGTAGATAGATAAATAGGTCATACATGTAGGTATGCATTTGGTTATGTGGGTAGGTTTGTAGGCAGGTGGGTGGGTGGTTATGTATTATTATGTACACAGTATATATGCATGTATGTGCTGTGTGTATGTATGTTTGTATTGACACATATCTTTTTAATGTATTACTGGTATTTTAAAATAATATGTATATTTTTGTATGATTGATTTTACAAAACAGGGGAAGTTCTCCATAAGCCTCTAGGCTTCTAAACTTCTCCTACACAATATGGTTATTATGTACTATTTTTAACTTTTGTTTAACTCTTTGTGTTAATAAATAAATACAAAAATACAATACAAAATACAAATAGGCGCGTCCATAGTCCAATAGGTGGAGCAAGACGCTTTGCCAGTAATCATATCACTGCTTTTTCCTTTGATGCCTCCAACACCATGGAATGTCCTCCGACTGATTGATTGATTGAACATTGTATTAGCAGATTGCAGAATGGGTACAATACAGTACGGCTCAATACACACACTTGTTAAGGGGATGCAGACCAGAGAAAGACTTTCATCTTGTTTACATCAGGGTCCCCCTTTAGGTTAACACTTTCACTACCACACTACAGACGGTTAACACTTTCACTACCACACTACAGACGGTTAACACTTTCACTACCACAATACAGAAGGTTAACCTTTCACTACCACACTACAGAAGGTTAACCCTTTCACTACCACACTACAGACGGTTAACCTTTCACTACCACACTACAGAACATTAACCTTTCACTACCACACTACAGAAGGTTAACCCTTCCACTACCACACTACAGAAGGTTAACCTTTCACTACCACACTACAGAAGGTTAACCCTTTCACTACCACACTACAGACGGTTAACACTTGCACTGCCACACTACAGACGGTTAACCCTTCCACTACCACACTACAGAAGGTTAACCCTTTCACTACCACAACACAGACGGTTAACCCTTTCACTACCACACTACAGACGGTTAACCCTTTTACTACAACACTACAGACGGTTAACCTATCACTACCACACTACAGACGGTTAACACTTTCACTACCACACTACAGACGGTTAACCCTTTCACTACCACACGATAGACTGTTAACCCTTTTACTACCACACTACAGACGGTTAACCTTTCACTACCACACTACAGGCGGTTAACACTTTCACTACCACACTACAGACGGTTAACCCTTTCACTACCACACTACACGGTGTTGTAGTGGTTAACACTGTCGCCTCACAGCAAGAAGGTCCAGGGTTCGATTCCCGCTTGGGGACCAGGTTTCCATGATGCCAGGTACCCAGGTGGGGTATCTCCCAGGCCTTTCTGTGTGGAGTTTGCATGTTCTCCCCGTGCTCGCAAGGGTTCCCCCCCCCCCGATAAGATAAACACAATGGAAAAACATGCACAACAACAGATCGCTAACGCTGTGGCGTCCTTGACGAAGACGGACAGGAGCACTTGGATTGGTCCCCTGGCGCGGCTCACGTTGACGCCTGTCTGCTCCCGGCTGCCCTTGGGGGGGAAGGACGACGGGATGGGTTAATCGCAGAGACAAATCGCATCGGCGATCCTACAGAGACAATGCATGCGTGTGTGTTCCGGTGTGTGTGTGTGTGTTGAGGATAATTGCATGCCAATTAAAGACCTCTGAGCAGGTCCTGCATTATTATTATACAGACAGTTAACCTTAAAGTACAATGTCAAGCTACTTGGACTTTATGAGTATTTTCATTTTAGGAACTTTATACTTTTACTCCACTACATTTCAAGGGAAATATTGTACTTTTTACTCCACTACATTTATCTGAACCCATCAGTTACTAGTTACTTTCAAGAAAAAGATTTTGCATAGAAAACACAATTTATACAACATTAAAAAAAATTATGAAGATTATATACTTTCACATGTGAAGCCTGTCAACTTCAAGAGGACGTAATCAGAGCAGCATAACTGGACCACATACCACTTTAACATAACCTTTAATCAGAGAAGCATAACTGGACCACATACCACTTTAACATCACCTTTAATCAGAGCAGCATAACTGGACCACATACCACTTTAACATAACCTTTAATCAGAGCAGCATAACTGGACCACATACCACTTTAACACAACGTTTAATCAGAGCAGCATAACTGGACCACATACCACTTTAATATAACGTTTAATCAGAGCAGCATAACTGGACCACATACCACTTTAACATAACCTTTAATCAGCGCAGCATAACTGGACCACATACCACTTTAATATAACGTTTAATCAGAGCAGCATAACTGCACCACATACCACTTTAATATAACCTTGAATCAGAGCAGCATAACTGGACCACATACCACTTTAATATAACGTTTAATCAGAGCAGCATAACTGGACCACATACCACTTTAACACAACCTGTAATCAGAGCAGCATAACTGGACCACATACCACTTAAACATCACGTTTAATCAGAGCAGCATAACTGGACCACATACCACTTTAACATGACCTTTAATCAGAGCAGCATAACTGGACCACATACCACTTTAACATAACCTTTAATCAGAGCAGCATAACTGGACCACATACCACATTAATATAACCTTTAATCAGAGCAGCATAACTGGACCACATACCACTTTAACACAGCCTTTAATCAGAGCACCATAACTGGACCACATACCACTTTAACATAACCTTTAATCAGAGCAGCATAACTGGACCACATACCACTTTAACACAACGTTTAATCAGAGCAGCATAAGTGGACCACATACCACTTTAACATAAACTTTAATCAGCGCAGCATAACTGGACCACATACCACTTTAATATAACGTTTAATCAGAGCAGCATAACTGCACCACATACCACTTTAATATAACCTTTAATCAGAGCAGCATAACTGGACCACATACCACTTTAATATAACGTTTAATCAGAGCAGCATAACTGGACCACATACCACTTTAACACAACCTGTAATCAGAGCAGCATAACTGGACCACATACCACTTTAACATAACCTTTAATCAGAGCAGCATAACTGGACCACATACCACTTTAACACAACCTTTAATCAGAGCAGCATAACTGGACCACATACCACTTTAATATAACGTTTAATCAGAGCAGCATAACTGGACCACATACCACTTTAACACAACCTGTAATCAGAACAGCATAACTGGACCACGTACCACTTTAACGTCACCTTTAATCAGAGCAGCATAACTGGACCACATACCACTTTAATATAACCTTTAATCAGAGCAGCATAACTGGACCACACACCACTTTAACACAACCTTTAATCAGAGCAGCATAACTGGACCACATACCACTTTAACATAACCTTTAATCAGAGCAGCATAACTGGACCACATACCACTTTAACATCACCTTTAATCAGAGCAGCATAACTGGACCACACACCACTTTAACATCACCTTTAATCAGAGCAGCATAACTGGACCACATACCACTTTAACACAGCCTTTAATCAGAGCAGCATAACTGGACCACATACCACTTTAACACAACCTTTAATCAGAGCAGCATAACTGGACCACATACCACTTTAACACAACCTTTAATCAGAGCAGCATAACTGCACCACATACCACTTTAACATCACCTTTAATCAGAGCAGCATAACTGGACCACACACCACTTTAACATCACCTTTAATCAGAGCAGCATAACTGGACCACATACCACTTTAATATAACCTTTAATCAGAGCAGCATACCTGGACCACACACCACTTTAACATAACCTTTAATCAGAGCAGCATAACTGGACCACACACCACTTTAACACAACCTATAGAGGTCAATGGATACACAAACGTCACAAATGTAGAATGTGTGCTTTTACTTTAGATACTTAAGTACATTCAATAGGGACCACATCTCCCCAGTCCTTGTCTCTCTCCACTGGCTCCCAGTGAGGAAGAGAATCAACTTTAAAATGCTACTCCTCACCTACAAAGCCCTCAATGGTCTCGCTCCGGCCTACATTGAGGCACTCTTGGTCCAACCCGTCAGCTCCAGGTCCCTCAGATCAAATGAGCAACTGTGGCTGAGGGTCCCACGGGCCAAACTGGTGACAAAGGGTTTCCAGTAGGGATGCTCGATATTGGCTTTTTTACTGATAACGATATACCGATATTGTCCAACTCTTAATTTCCGATACCGATATCAACCGATACCGATATATGCAGGGTTTCCCCCCCCCCAAAAAACAGAATAATTTCAGGTAATTAACATTACATATCTCTTGTCGTGGAATTAACACAACATTATGCATACTTTTGACAATAAATAAAATCAGAATTTGTTCGTACTTGCTTGCCTGGGTAAATAAAAGTTATAGAAATGTAAAAAAAAAAAAAATTATTGTTTATTTTAAATGTTTTAACAGATACCGATATTTTCCGATATCACATTTTAATGCCGATATAGTTTCCGGGCCTTTGCAGTGATGACGCCGACACTGTGGAATAAGCTCCCTCTCAACATCGAGTCTGCCACCACCGTACAGACATTCAAGGTCTCGCTTAAAACCCACCTTTTCTCTCCGGATGATCACTGAGTTACTTTGCTGTTGTGTTGTGTGTCTGAGGTGTTCTCATGTTCTCTGTCCGTCCGTCTGCCTGGTTCCGTTTTTTTTGTCCTGACCATTTATTCGTATTATTTTTCCCCGGGCTGCGCGCCGAACCGATGTAAATATTGGCTGGGGGGGGCATTATAAATGCAAATATCATATCATATCAATAGCAAAAAATTCTCTACTTTTACTCAAGTAGAATTTTTATGGAGGACTTTTACTTCGACCAGATTACTCATTTATCTGAGTACTTTTACTTTTACTTAAGTAAAGGAACTGTGTACTTCTTCCACCAATGACATTTAGTCATTCTCATTAAAAGTTCTGTACAACAGGTCAGCAGGAAGGGTGCAACTCCTTCAACGAAGTAGCACTGCTTGTCAAACAGTGCTAAGCTTGAGTGCTAGTCTTGAGTCAGTGCATCGTAGTAAAGACATACTACCATAGTAGGTAGTGATATAGGCAAGGACGATTATTTACATTTAGTCATTTAGCTGACTTATGTATCCAAAGCGACTTACGCGGTCTGTACAACAGGTCAGCAGGAAGGGTACAACTCTTACAGCTGAGTAACAATGTTCATCAAACAGTGCTGAAACCTGGGTGCTGCAGTGGTGAGTGCAGAGCAGTAGAGACATGTTAGTATAGTAGGAAGAGTGCATGATAGGACAGTTAAGAAGGTTATTTTTTTAATATTTCTTTTTCATTTCAGATATTGATTGAAGAAGTGTGTCTTTAGTCGACGGCGAAAGACTGATCGGGTTTCGGCTGTCCTAACTGTGGTGGGAAGTTCGTTCCACCATTGTGGAGCGAGGACTGAGAATATGCGGCTTCATTTTGACGACCTCCCGGAACTCCGATAGGAGTGGCTCTGAGGCGGCCAGAAGAAGTAGAGCGGAGGGGTCTTGAGGGTGTGTAGTTAGAAGATGCAGAGCGGAGGGGTCTTGAGGGTGTGTAGTTAGAGACCATTGACCGGAGGTAGGCGGGAGCCGTTCCCTTCGCTGCACAATATGCCAAGTCGAGGGCCTTGAAGCGGATTCGTGCGGCGATGGGGAGCCAGTGCAGGTCCCTAAGAAGTGGGGTGACATGGGCTGACTTTGGTAGGTTGGAGATCAGAAGGATGAGTCTGGATGAGTTGAAGAGGCTTGGTGGTGGTGATCAGTAGACCAGCAAGCAGTGCATTGCAGTGGTCAAGGCGAGACATGACTGTTGATTGGACAAGGAGATGAGCAGCTTCTTTTGTCAGGAAGGGGCAGATCCTTCTGACGTTGCTCATGAGGAATCTGCACGTGTGTGTGTATGTGTGTGTGGGGGGGGGGGGGGGGGTGACATGCCCCTTGATTGTAATGAGCTGGACAGGTGTGTGTGTGTGTGTGTGTGTGGGAACATGAACGCGATATCTGCCATGCGAGACTAGGCGAGCAGGCTATAAGGCTTGTTGTCAACTATGAAGTGTTCGACTTTCTGACTCCCCCCCGGCTGCAATAGTCTACTCTCGCTTGTTCGATGGGAGAAGGCTTGAGACGTAATAATGTTACCCTGAGATTTTGTGTAGAGGGAACAGGGTCCAAGGACCGAGCCCTGGGGGACACCTGTCCGAAGGGGGCGGGGGGCCGACAGGGTCCCTCTCCGTGACACTTGGTAGGAGCGGTCGTCGAGGTAGGATGTCAGAGCCAGCCACTCCCATTCCTGTGAGGGACACGAGGAGGATCTGATGGTTGGCTGTGTGGAAGGCTGCCGACAGGTCCAGGAGAATCAGGACAAAGGAGAGGCCTTTCACTTTTGCTAAGTGAAGAGCATCTGTGACCGCAATGAGGGCCGTCTCTGTGGAGTGACCAGTCCTGAAGCCTGACTGATAAGGATCTAGGAGGTCATTCTGTAAGAGATAATCACTAAGTTGGTTGGATACAGCACGTTCAAGTGTTTTAGAAAGAAAGGAGAGAAGAGAGACAGGACGATAGTTGTCTATTTAGTAATAATATGTTTTTGGCTAAAACTGACACATTTACAGAAATGTTTATTAATGTGTACTGTCCTTTTTAAATAAACTGAAACTGAATAATAATAACTTTATTTGTATAGCACCTTTCATGCAGGGGATTGCAGTTAAACGTGCTTTACATCAGTAAGAAATAAGACATAAAATCAGTGTAAAACAAGCAGCAAGAGCAAAGCATAAAGTGGGATAAATGCAGATATATTAATCAAATCATATCAGAACCTCACGTAGGCTTCTTGAATTTCTGTAATCTGTTACAAAACATGATACAGGTTATAGTATGGACCCAGCGGATAGTGGGGCGTAAAGACAAAAGTAAAAATAAGTAAAATAATAGCAAGAGTAAAATGAGCAGACATATAAAATCACAGTTTTTCACATTAGGATCTAACATTCCAACAGGCCACCTTGTTTATAGTTTGATTCGATTTTATTAGAATAGAAAAGACATGAATGATGAAATGAGCACATACAAATTAATTTCAGGTAACTAACATTGCATTCCTCTTGTCGTGGAATTAACACAACATTATGCATTTTGACAATAAAAGTATGCATTGGTGGGTTAATTTCACTGGATGCATCAACAAGGCTTTCTAAATGTAAACATTATCTGTGCACCTCCCCTTTTCTTCTCTCTCTCCCTCTGGTTCTCGCTCTCCCCTTTTTCCCTCTCTCTCTTTCCTTCTCTCTCCCTTATTTATTGCAATTCTCCTTGTATACTATTGCTACTGTCATTTTGTATTTAATTTACTTGTACAGTATGCATGTACAGTACACATAACCTTGTTTTTTGTTGCAGCCCCCCCCCCCCCCCCCCTCTAAAGGATATAGGTTTTTGGTCAGGCTGCTTTTGTATAATCATCATTTGTTCTTACTTGGTTGCCTGGGTAAATAAAGGTTACATAAAAAAAAAAAAAAAAAAGATATATATATATTTCCGATATTACATTTTAATGCCAATATGGGCCAATAATATCGGTAGGCCGAAAACATCTCTAATTGGTATCAATTATATTTAAAAATAGATACGCTGATCTCAGGCTCTACCATATCTTCATTAATTCTGCTGTTTCTCCACCACAGCCAACACCTATCCCTGGATAGAGGGCGCGTCTGAACCTGGTGTGAACTGTATGGAGGAGGGTCATGGTGTCAGAGACACTGTAGAAGGACAGAGTACCTGCCTTGTGATCCAGGTACACTCCTATCCTGGAGGACCGAGGGCCTGAGACTGTAGTGTGAACATCATTGTGAGTGAACATGTAGCCTCCTCCATTGATGGACCTGTAGCTCAAACACCAGGACTTGTTATTCCATCCAAAGCATGACTCATCAACAGCACCTTCTCTTCTCATGTCTCTGTAACAGACTGCTGTATTTACACAGGAGCCGCTCCACTCTACTTCCCAGTAACAGCGTGCAGACTGACCCTCTCTGCACAACACCTGAGGCCACTCAGTGAATCTCTCAGGATGGTCAGCGTAGTGGTGGTTGTTTCTTGTACCAGTCACCTTCCTGTTCTCCACTGACAGGGACAGCCAGTTCTTCATTGTGTTTGGGTCCAGTGAGAGGGGACGGGCGTCTGGGAGAAAAATACATGACATCAAATCAGAGCAAGTTAAACACACAACCTCTACAGGGAGGTGCAGTCTGACGTCACTCTGGAGCGCCCGCGAGGTCCACCCGTACAGGGATTCATCACTGGGAAAATGGATCATCGGCTATTGTAACAATTCTGCCGCATGAACATTGAAAAGCGTTCCATTCTTGCTTCTATCACTAACATTATCGTTTAAGCATTTTTGCAGTAGGAGTTAAATCATTTTGTGTCCTGTACTGTTGTAATTGTGTAGGGACTGTCCTGCTCCACTAGGGGCAGGCTTTTCTCATTCACTAGGCTGGGCGCGCGATTTTGCGCGCCGCGTGGGAGCAAATTCGAGACACATATTCGGTTCCAAAAAGGTGTCCCACGGTCTCCTCTATGGCCGGGAATATTTTCACGCGGATCGGAATCACGGCGCGCCCGTGGGACACTTTACCATTTCGGCGAGTTTATTCCACGCTTTCAACTTTCCTTTTCTAAGCGTTTTCGGGGCTACATGTGAATGGGTGAAAGTTGCGGGACGCCCAGATGTACCCACGGTAGAAAGCTCGCGTGGAGCCCATAATAGGCTCACTTAATACAGCGTTTTTAAAATCACGCAAAATTTTCAGGGTCGCGAGCAGACCTTTTCCCCTCGTTTTCGATGATGGAAGTGATTTAGGAAAAGCTTCGGCACGCCGAGAGGTACCCGTGGATTTAATCTCGCGAGGATCGGGGCAATATTCGGCCCGTGGGAGAGAGAGAGAGAAAGAGAGAGAGAGACAGAGAGACCTGTCCTGCTGCATCACTGTGATCCACTGTCCTGGTACATCACTGTGATCCACTGTCCTGCTGCATCACTGTGATCCACTGTCCTGCTACATCACTGTGATCCACTGTCCTGCTACATCACTGTGATCCACTGTCCTGCTGCATCACTGTGATCCACTGTCCTGCTACATCACTGTGATCCACTGTCCTGCTACATCACTGTGATCCACTGTCCTGCTACATCACTGTGATCCACTGTCGTGCTACATCACTGTGATCCACTGTCGTGCTACATCACTGTGATCCACTGTCCTGCTGCATCACTGTGATCCACTGTCCTGCTACATCACTGTGATCCACTGTCCTGCTGCATCACTGTGATCCACTGTCCTGCTGCATCACTGTGATCCACTGTCCTGCTGCATCACTGTGATCCACTGTCCTGCTACATCACTGTGATCCACTTCACCTCCTTCCACCTCCTTCTACCTCCTTCAACCTCCTTCACCTCCTACAGGACACAAAATGATTTAACTGCCTCTCCATTTTTATTTTTGGTTAAAATTTTATTCGACGATTTCTTTTTACCATTAATTGCGAATATCTGTCATGTATCAGTTGATTGATTGCTTAATTGAATCATTCATCCATTGATTGAGTGTGCTAGACGGGTTCCAAGGTGAGTAGGTAGTGAGAGTAGGTACTGAGTAGGTACTGAGTAGGTAGTGAGTAGGTAGAGAGTAGGTAGAGAGTAGGTAGAGAGTAGGTACTGAGTAGGTACTGAGTAGGTAGAGAGTAGGTAGAGAGTAGGTAGAGAGTAGGTAGAGAGTAGGTAGAGAGTAGGTGCAGTATTTTCTTTCTTTTTTTTTCTTTATTACAAGAAAAAAAATTATTGAACATTTTCAGTTGTAGATATTGTACATTTTCCATATTTTTTTTCTTTTTTTCCCTTTAATTTCCCCTTCCCCTCCCTCATTCCCACCACATCCCCCCCACACCGAGGTTGTTGACAAACACATCTGCAAAACATACAAACACATAGCATAGATGTTGCTGGGAAAGAACCCTCTAAATTTTGGAGATTCAACTCCCACTTATTATCTGAACCTGAATTTAAGGATTTTATTCATACACAAATAAAAATCTTCTTTGAGATAAACGACACACCTGAAATTAGCAGTGACATACTCTGGGAGGCCTTTGTTCCCCCCCACGGGGTCGGTACTGACCCCTTTTGACATTATAATCATATAGGCATATTTTTATGAATGATGGAAATAATTTGTGATTTTAAAATCAACCGTTTTCAAGTATTAACATCACTACTATGTCACAAATGCATGTAGAATGTAAAACGTTAGGTTGGCAATAGTTTAGCAATAGGTTAAAAGTGTTCTTATATCGTTTTAAGTTTTCGATATGCAATCGTCTATCTGACCCGGAACCGGAAATGGAAATGTTGAACCATGGGAATTGTAGTTTTTTTGCTGCCATTTTGTAGAGGAGATTCATAGCTATCGGCCAGCGTTGAAATTTATCCGATCTACACTTCCTGTCACATACTATGGTGGTTCAAAGTTCAGCGTTCTGAATGAATCATATCAATAATTTTTATGATTCGCGATAATAAGCTACAAAAGGTAACGTTTTTGACAAATATTGAAACGCAGTCAGTTTCTCCTCACTATTGTTACCATGTAGGAAGAATTAGATCTGAAATTAGTTTCAAAATGGTTACACTGTGGTGGAAATAAAAAAGTACAGTCGATTACAGTAAATATCAGTATCTGTTATTATGCACGCTTGGTGATACTATATCCAAATTGAACTCAGCCATTTGAAAGATACTATATGTATATATATATATAAATGTGCGAATTGGCTATAATAAGGTAATGTATAAGCATATATTCTATATTCTATAATAATATTTCAAATTGCATTGGTCCGGATGGGAGAATTCAGTACTGTATATACAGAACCTTCAGTTTTATCATCTTCCCTTTATTAATTTCCTTAGATCTTTTGTACACATGATCTCAAGAGGGTACTGAATGAGCTCAGTGGCAGTTTTTTAAGTCTGGTCATTATTATCATGGTTTTATTCACTGTCAAAGATGAAAAGAAAAATCATAATTCATATTTTCCTTTGTTTCATCACAATTTAAGCAAGCCTAGTAATAGACACAATATTTCTGACACTGAGAATACATTCATTGAGGTCCATAGATGTTCCTAGATACCAAGAATATGCAAATAGCCCTTGTAGAAGTGGAGCAATATTCCATTTACCTAGGTATACATTTTATGCAGATTTTCACCTGGGGTGGAACAGGTTAAGGCATATCTCCGCGGACAGGCTATCTCCTTTGCCTCTCATTTTGGGAAGCAGGAACAATCCAAATTAACGGGTATATCAGATGAGATTAAACTATTAGACATCCAGTACTCGTCTAAACCCACCCCTGCTCTATATAAAAAACGACTCCAGCTTCAATCACAATATGATTTGCTTTCAACTAGTAAGATCGAGAGACTACTCCTGCACACCAAGCAACGTTTTTTCGAGCAGGGGGACAAGGCAGGAAGATTACTTGCATACCAAGCACGAGTGGCGAGTGCCTCTAGACTGATTCCCAAGATAAAATCCCAATTAGGTGTCACTACAACAGACCCTACGGAAATGTCTGAAATTTTCTCTGACTATTATTCCAAACTTTACACGTCGGAGTCTTCCCAGCAGGACTGGGATCGCCCAAACCCCCTCAAGTCTCTCAAGTACCCTCAAGCGAATAAAGCGGAAGCTGAAGAGTTAGGCACGCCTATAACCATCTCTGAAGTGACTGAGGCAATCAAATCTTTACAAAGTGGTAAATCACCCGGGCCAGATGGCTATACCAAGACCACCCGCATTTCATTGTATACTTGTATGCCGTGACAATTAAAACTCTTGACTTGACTTGACTATACTACAGAATTTTATAAAACTTACTCCGTGTTGGTTGCCCCTTTCCTACTGAGTGTATATAACGACTCCCTTCTAAAGGGCCAAATGCCACCCACGCTATCAGAGGCGTCATTGTCCCTGCTGCTCAAAAAAGGGAGGTGCAGTCTGACGTCACTCTGGACCGCCCGCGAGGTCCACCCGTATAGGGATTCATCATTGGGAAAATGGATCATCGGCTATTGTAACAATTCTGCCGCATGAACATTTAAAAGCTTTCCATTCTTGCACAAGATGTGTTCCCTTCTATCACTAACATTATCGTTTAAGCATTTTTGGTTAAAATTTTATTCGACGATTTCTTTTTACCATTAATTGCGAATATCTTCATGTAGAGCTATAGATTGTGGATGAATACGCACAGAAAGGTACACCATGCAAATGTTCATGCTTTACTTGGTTTAAACGAGACAATTTAGAAATGGGCAAATACATTGTGTTTTCAAGATGGTGGACCGGCCGGAAACAGCAATGACGTAACCACTACACCTCCCTATTATGTCAGAGTCTGTCCGTCAGCCGACACACAAGTGATAGAAAGATGTCATTGTTGAACTCACATTGGAAAAAGTACTCTCTCGTCCCGGGCTTTGGTTGAAGTAGAACAGCCACTGGAGAAACTAGAGACACAAAATATCAGTCATAGCATGTTATTATCAACATGGATGAAACAATAGAACTCATCACTTATTTCTGATTTGCTCCTTGAGCTGTTCCAGAGGTCCTGACGAGTGGGTTCACAGGGAGGCTCATTCTGGGTTTCTATTGTGATGTCACTTGTCTTTATTTATTTGTCTTTGTATGCATCTATCTCTCACTATTTCGGTCTGTTATCTGTTGCTATTTGATTGGATTGAGTGATCGATTACAATTTCTATTGATTAAAAATGAAAATAAATTCCATTTCACTGCTTCACTGCTTTCCTAAAACATACTTTCATGATCATCTAAAGTAAACAAAAGAAATGAGCAGAAATAGATACCATCTTAATGAAATATTGTTTATATATATATATGTTATCATAGTACCTGCTGGAGTGTAGCCAGCATTGAGTCATGTTTTACAAGTCTATACAGGTGCAGCTCAATAAATTAGAATATCGTGGAAAAGTCCATTTATTTCGCCGCATTGATGCAGTAATATGTGCAAAAGGAGCCCCAACTAAGTACTAGTAGAGTGAACATACTTTTCAGTAGGCTGACATTTCTATATTAAATATATATATTTTTTGATTGGTCTTATGTAATATAAACATTTGAGATACTGAATTTGGGGTTTTCATGAGCTGTAAGCCATTACTTACTTTTACGTAGGTCTTTAAATCCCTGGCTTGTGCCCTCCGCTCCAGATGTTGCCAGGACAGCCCTTCTTTCTTCATCTCCTGTTCTGTGGTTCTTCTCCAGGTGGCTTTCGGTCTGCCTCTCTTCCTCCTGCGCTGTGGGTTCCATGTCAGCGCCCGCTTTGTGATTGTAAGCCATACTCATCAAAATTAAAACAAATAAAGGCTTGAAATATTTCACTTTGTATGTAATGAATCTATAAGAGTTTTGCTTTTTTAATTTAATCACTGAAAAGATTAAATCGCTGAATGAATGAATGAATGAAAACTTTATTTAACAGATTGCAGAATGGGTACAATACAGTACGGCTCAATACATACAATTGTTAAGGGGATGCAGACCTGAGAAAGACGTTTGTCTTGTTTCCATCAGGGTCCCCCATTTTCAATTCATATAGACATTTATGACATACACAACATACATGACATTTATGGCATAGGGACATATAGGTATTTAGTACTGATACATTTGTGACATAAGCGGTATTCAAATATACAGTACTGTTAC
Organism: Notolepis coatsorum; assembly: GCF_963971535.1. NCBI lineage: Eukaryota > Metazoa > Chordata > Actinopteri > Aulopiformes > Paralepididae > Notolepis > Notolepis coatsorum. The sequence goes on along the minus strand of NW_028169182.1, from coordinate 130,661 downwards.
CCCTAGATCCTGACAGAGTATATACATATGATGGGGAGGGGACTGTACATTAGGAGGGGGTGGGTGGGAGGGAAATATACATACGGCGGGGAGGGAATATATACATGCGGTGGGGAGGAGACTGTCTATTAGGAGGTGGTGGGGGTTTTGGGCATTTACGGTGGCCAGTTTCGAATTGCAGCCTCCCGTAGGTGCTCTTTAAGAGCGGTTTTGAATGTGGGCAGGGATTCACATTCCTTTACAGCTTTGGGTAGGGCGTTCCACATTGTTGTGGCATAATTGCGAAACGTGTTTAGTCCCTTGTTTGAGCCGAATCTGGGTTTAACATGATTTGTTGAGCTTCCTCTGGTGTAGTGGTTGTGGTATTCACTGACCTTTGGGAAGTATTTTGACATGTACATGGGCACCCCGGTCGTATAGTGTATCTTGTAGACCAGGCCCATTGCAAGTTGCTGTACTCTGTTGTCTACTCTAAGCCATCCTAGGTTGTCAAAGTGGGCAGGGGTGAGGTGGGTTCTGGGGTTCAGGTCAAGTAGTAGTCTGACCAGTTTGTTTTGTGATGTTTGTAATTTTGTTTTAAGCGCCTTTGAGGTGCTTTGGTACCATGAGGTGCACGCATAGTCATAGTACCCTTGAATGAGTGCTCCTGCCAGAGTCTTCAGGGTATTCTTGTTTACCAGAGAGGAGATCCGGTACAAGAATCTAGTTCGTTGGTTGACTTTTTTTATTACATTGGATGCCATTTTGTCACAGGAAAGATTTGCCTCTAGGATGGAACCCAGGTAGGTAATTTCGTCTTTCCTTGTGACAATATTGTCACCCACTGTAACTGAGAATCCGTCGGTCTTGCTGAGTTTGTTATTTGAACCGAAGAGAATGGACTCTGTTTTGCCCATGTGTAATGATAGTCAGCGAGCCATATGCAGATTTTGCCTAGTTCCGTGCTGAGGGTTTTTTCAACCTGCAATTTGTTCTTGTCAGAGACCAGCAGGGCTGAGTTGTCCGCAAACAGGAACAAGTTGCAGTCACAGGCTGACGACATGTCATTTGCATAAATTAGGAAGAGTAGCGGTCCTAGTATGCTTCCTTGTGGAACACCACAGCTCACTGTGAGGGGGGGGGATAGAGTACCGTTTACCTCTACCATCTGTTCTCTCCCCTCCAGGTAGGATTGCATCCAGCTCACTGATAAGCTATCAAAACTAGGGATGTCCCGATCGCCTTTTTTTGCTTCCGATCCGATCCCGAGCATGTGATTTTAAATATCTATCGATCCGATCATTTCCGATCCGATCTTTCACATTAGTAATCAATTTTGACGCATTTGTCAGAAACTGGTGGAGCGAGACAAGCCCATCTGTTGCCTATATCCGGGGCGCGAGCGCAGAGGCGTTTGTTATTACATTCACCCTGAGAAATGTGCTTCTGCTTCATATGAGAAATATTAAAAGTTTCAATATATGTTTGCACATTAGTATACATTCAGTGTTCGACTTACGTAATGGTCCATTCTGGTCTGAAACGCCGACGATCATCCTCAGTCACGTAACGTTATCCTCCAAAAGTTAGTCTGAAAACTTCGCCTCCAGCCGGCTGTCCTCCTTGCAAACATTGCAACTGGCTTGACTTTCTATTTTTAAATGCTTAGTTCCAAACCTCTGACATTAAGTCTAGCTGCTCAAGTCAGTGGATATTAACCGTGTTTCGGGAGCGACGTGTTGTTGTTGTTGTGGTCGAGCCGCGTGTAGCGTGTAGCGTCTAAATTAAAGGGGTGTTTGTTGCAACGGTGAAAATTAAAGGGGAATGTGTTTGTTGTGGAAAATTATTCTGCTCTGTGTGACAATAAATACATTAATGATGATATATTATATGTAATTTAAAACCAAAACTAAGGCCTCCGTATGAGTTTAAGACGTGGACATGGTCATGTTTGTTGAATAAAAATTTTCTTTTTTTGACTGCCGATTTTTATTATTATTTTTTCCCGATCCCCGATACTCTGAAAAGCACGTGATCGACGCCGATTCCGATCACGTGATCGGATCGGGACATCCCTAATCAAAACCAATTGCTTTTAGCTTGTCCATTAGAATGGAGTGATTGACAGTGTCGAAGGCCTTTTGTAGGTCCAGCATGACCATGCCGCAGTATTTGCCCGCGTCCACCTCTTGTTTGATGTGGTCGTTCAAATAGAGGAGGCATGTGTCAGTGGAGTGGGACGTTCTGAAGCCAGATTGGAATTCGTAGATTAGATTTTTTTCCGCCAGGTACTTTTCGACCTGTTCGTAGACTATTTTCTCCATGACTTTCGAGATGGAGGTAAGAATAGAAACAGGGCGGTAGTTGCCTGGGTCTAATTTGCTGCCCTTTTTGTGCAGAGGGGTCACTCTCGCAATTTTGAAGTCCTTGGGGACGTGCCCCTGTTTTATAGAGAGGTTTATTATGTGTGTGATGACTGGGGTGATGGCGGCTGCTGCGTCTGAGGAATTTGGAGGGGATGTTGTCATGGCCAGTGGCCTTGTTAGGTTGGAGGGCGCTCAATTTTTTGAGTACCTCATCGGTTGTTACCATTTCAAGTTTGAAGTCGTCTTTGTGGACCCCTAGGTTTTTGTAGTATGCTACCATGTGTTCTACCCCATAATGCCCTTGTTACGGACGGTGTCCTTATGTGTATATATATGGGAGTAATGTATGTAATCTGTTGTGTATATAGGCATGTTTTGTTTGTTGTTGTCTTGTCTCCCTCTTGTGTCTACATATCCCCAGGTTCCCAGTTGCAGCAGCAGCTGGTCAATCAGCAACTCACCCCGGTGCAGCGGCAGCTGAGACTCGTTCTGCAATCAACATCCACTCTCCCTTCATAATACCCTTTGTGTTTCAGTGTTAGTTGGCTCCCTGGTTCGTTTGGTCTGTGGTTGTGGTAATTATACTTGGTCTGTGTCTGTGTGGGAGCTCATCTTTGTGTGGTCTGGTAATAGAGCTGGTGAAGGCTCTGGCACTTTGTGCTATTAGTTAGTTTAGGATTTTGGTATAGTTTTGTGCTGTTTGTGTGTTGTATAGAGCTGTGGCCTGGTTGGCATTAGTTTAGTTATTTGTACATTTCTGTTTTGTTCCTAACTTGTGTATTTCCTCGTCACCCAGCCTATGGTGATTGTTTTGCTTTGTTATTAATCTTTTGTTTTGCACACAGGGACATTGAGGGCAGGAAGATACCCTGGGGTCTACATCTGCATCACGTAGGAGAACTACTGTTAAAAACACCAGCTTTAGAGTGAGCACCACCACCTGTACTTTGGGGCGTCCGCGCCTGTAAAGGGAGGGGTGGGCTTTTGTTTCCTTTTGATATTATTTGGTGCTCACTGGTAGGTCCTCTTTGCTCTGTGTTGCTGATCCTCATTTGTGTAAAATAAATATTGTTATTTTACAATCCGTCTCTGGTGTTTTGTGTCACTGCACCCTCACCTATCCTGTCTGTGGCCTAGTGTTGCGTCTCCCCACGGGGGCACGTAACAGCCCTGAGTGGGAGGGTAGTTTGTTTACCAGTGTTGTGGCTATGTTTGTGAAGAAGATGTTTAAGTAATTGGCTACATCCAGCTTGTCTGTGATGAGCGTGATGTCCGTCTTTATGTTTATGTTTGAGAATCTGGTTTTAAGTTTTTTACTGCAGCCTAGTTGATTATTGAGTAATTTCCAAAGTTCGCAGGGTTTGTTTTTGTTTCTCAGTTTTGTCGTTGATGAAATTTCTTTTTGCGGTTCTGATCATGGTGTTTACGTCACTTCTTAGTCTGTTTCTTTGGATTTTTTGTTCAACCACGTGGGCTTGGAGTTCACTGTTTGAGCTTTTGGAAAGCTTTGTCTGACTTTTATGAAGTTCAGAGCATTTTTTGTCTCTGGTTTTCATAGCGGCCAGTATTTAAATCCATGCCTCAGCGCGATTTTTAACCCTGGTGGTTCTTATCGGTGCCATGTTGTTGAGTATTGCTGTGAATTTGGTTTTGAATCCAAGCCATGTTTCTTCAACCTGTGTACCACTGAGTTCATCTGACCAGTCCAAGCTCCCCAGTTCTAGGTTAAAGGCCTCTCTAGAGTAACGTTCCATGATTTGTTTACTTGGTAACAACTGATATCTTCATGTTTTACAACAGTCTATATATATATTCATCTCACCTTCTCCTGATATCTTCGGCCACGTATCCTTCAGGATGTCCGTCAGTTCGTCTCTCAGCTCAGAAACAGCATCACTCACATTCCTGAAGTCACGTAGAGGATGGACCGCGATACTGGGTAAGTCTGGAGATACGCTGGGACTGGAGAAGGACTGGAAACCCTGGATAGAGATAAATTATATTAAACAAAGAGTCAGAATCATACGAAAATCACCTACAGTAAAACTAGTATTTATTTTTTTTCCAGATGTACAAATGGCTGTTCTATAGTGAATCACTATAGAAATAACTATATACATAGTATTTCTTTGGTAAAACCACAGGGATACTAGTGATTCACCGTACATTTATTGACTTTACTACTGCAAATAGTACATGGGCAGAAACAGACATTTTAAAGTAGATCTATATGGTTTAAATATAAAAGGAATAGAATATATTAACATCTAGTGAACCTGAATGAAATGGATGTGGTCGTCAGCGTGCTCCAGCTGCTCCAGCTCCACCCCTCTCCTCCTCAGCTCCTCTATCTCCTGTTCCAGTTGCTTCAGGACCCCTTCAGCCTGACTGACTGCAGTCTTCTCCTGGGCTCCGATCAGGGCCTTCACCTCCTTGCGCCTCGTCTGTATGGAGCGGATCATCTCAGAGAAGATCTTATCACTGGCCTTCACTGCTGTCTGGGCTGAACTCTGTTAAGACACAAAGACATGAATGGACTGCACTTTTATAGCACTTTCTTCTAAAGAGCTTTACAACTATGTGTCAATGGAAAGATGTACTGTAAAGATGCCAAGAACAAATGCAATGAAAAGGACTGTGATGTATAGAGCCATGACTGCATGGAATACCTTACCACCTGCATTAACTAGGGTTGAAGAAAAACAGACATTTAAAAAACACAAATCATATAAGAAAGAATCGTACCGTCAGTTAAGTAAACATAGTGGGTGATTGAGAAGATGGGTATGTGTGATTGGTGAACTTAGATTTTAATTAGGGATGCTCGATATTGGCTTTTTTACCAATACCGATATACCGATATTGTCCAACTCTTAATTTCCGATACCGATATCAACCGATACCAACCGATACCAATATATGCAGAGTTTCCCCCCCCAAAAAACTGAATAATTTCAGTTAATTAACATTACATATCTCTTGTCGTGTAATTAACACAACATTATGCATACTTTGACAATAAATAAAATAATAATCTGTTCTTACTTGCTTGCCTGGTAAATAAAGGTTAAATAAATGTAAAAAAATATATATATATATTTGAAAACCGATACCGATATTTTCCGATATCACATTTTTATGCCAATATCGGTAGGCCGATAATATCGGACATCCCTAATTTTAATATATTTGTATGTTGTATTGAGATGTATTGTTGTACTTTAAGTGAACATATATGCCTTGAAACATGAGAAGATGGGTATGTGTGATTGGTGAACTTTAAGATATTTTATTATATAATATTTGTATGCGTTATTGAGGTGTATTGTATTGTTTTATTGTATTGTATTGAGTATTGTATTGATTTGTATGGACCCCAGTAATAGTAGCCTATGCCTGTGGCAATGGCTAATGGGGATCCGAATAAACTAAACTAAACAAAACAACTTATGTCTCACATTCAAAGAGATTTGCACTCATTCATACCTCATTGCACCTTACCCTAAGTTTTGTACCACATTCCATTTCTGCGTTGTACCTCACCGTTACTAATTTGACTCTGTATTGTATATGTATATTGACTGAACACTACTTTATTCTGCATACTTTTTACTTATTTTCTTTTATTTATTACAGTATGAAGCACACTCCCAGGGGCTCATACAGAAAAAAGCTAATCATTTTTTTTTGTTCTTTTTTTAATATATATATATTTTTTATCTCATTCATTCCATAAGAACGTAGAATACACATTTACAGACTTTTTTTTAATATGGTCCATTTGCATGTTCTTGGTATCTGATTCTAGGGACATCTATGGATCTCAGGGAATGTATTCCCAGTGTCAGAAATACTGTGTCTGTTACGAAGCTTGAGTAAATTGTAATGAACCAAATGAGAATATCAATTAATTTTTTTTAATCTTTGACTGTGAATAACATCATGCTCAAATTGACCAGACCTGAAAAATCTAAGCAAATGAATAAATGGAAGATGATACAGTACTGAATTCTGCCATCCGGACACATGCAATTTGAAATAGGATTATAGAATATAGAATAACAGGCCTAAAATGGTTATGCGATTAAAATGCGATTAATTAGATTAATTAATTAATTACAAATCCTGTAATTAATTAGATAAATTTTTTTAATCGCCTGACAGCACTAGTTTTTATCTCTTTTTATACTTACTTTTAGGGTGTCCTGTCTGTGTACATGTCCATTCGTGTTTTTGTGCCTTTTTATGTTCCATGTAAATGGCCACAATGGAAACAAGCCACGGCTTTATTGCGTTTTATCCATTTGACCAGCGTTATGACACTGTTAGTTAAAATGTTGTCCTACTGTTGTGTCAATAAAGTATTCAATCACACACACACACACACACACAGAAGGCTGAGGTTAACATGCAAGGCGCTAACCTGCTTGTTGGTTCCGTCAGTGTCTTTTTCTTTATTAAAACCATTATTTATTATTATTAAGAGAGTATGTTTTCTTTATGTACGTAGACAGTAAGATGGTGGAGAGGGATGCAGAATAGGGCAGATACAGGAAAGAAGGCTCTGGCAGGATTGGATCGCAGGCTAACAGGGGTACATGTGGTTCCAGAGGCAGGGTCCTAACCACTACACCATCTCTGGGCACATTGGGCCTCATTCACCAATACTCTCATTATTTTTCTTATATTTTTGCTTAACCGTCTGTTATCTCAACACACTGGGATTTTAAAGTCGGATTTGAGAGCAATTGACCAATGGTAGGCTTTTAAATAAATGTTTTATCTGGGTATGAGTTTCTCATCTCGGTAAGAGTGCTCTCGAACACTCTTAGAATTTGGTCTTGCCTAAGAGAAAAGCAAAAATAGAAAACATTGCTGAAGCCCAGGTAAGAACAAAATAAGGACTTCCGGTTTGCGACGTTCTGGTGAGCAGCCACATGAAAGAGCTCCCGGTCGGTGAATATCAAGAAAAGGAAGTAAAACAATTCAAAGCGAAATAAAAAGTGAATGATTCAGACTAGCATGACGCAGTGGGCAGCTAGCATACAGACTGACATCCAAGTTAAAATGCAGATCGCCCAGGACATGCGGGCTAGCACACGGGCTATTGAGTTAGCTAACCAAGCTATCCAAGCTAACACACGGGCTATCCGGGCAATCCAAGCTAGCACGCAGGCCTGGCTGGAGGAGCTGCAAGCTAACATGGAAGTTAACACGATGAATACGACGCAGCAAGGGATACAAGCTAACGTGGTGTTGGACCACAGCGAGGCCTGGCTGGAGGAGCTGCAAGCTAACATGGAAGTTAACACAGTGAATACGACGCAGCAAGGGATACAAGCTAACGTGCCGTTGGACCGCTGCAAGGTCTGGCTGGAGAAGGAGCTGCAAGCTAACATGGAAGTTAACACGATGAATGCGACGCAGCAAGGGATACAAGCTAACGTGGTGTTGGACCGCTGCAGGGCCTGGCTGGAGAAGGAGCTGCAAGCTAACATGGAAATTAACACGATGAATACGACGCAGCAAGGGATACAAGCTAACGTGGTGTTGGACCGCAGCGAGGTCTGGCTGGAGAAGGAGCTGCAAGCTAACATGGAAGTTAACACAATGAATACGACGCAGCAAGGGATACAAGCTGGTTTGGGAGGTGAAACGGACAGCCCCCAGGGGAGGGACGGGGAGACGCTGGATACAACCGGATCAACCAGGACTCGGACACCGAGGTCGGCCGGACCATCCGCACACGAGATGCAGGCGCGGAGGTCGCCTGGGCGGCCAAGATGCGAACACGGAGGCCACACACACCAACCGAGATCCGAGCAACGAGATCAACCGGACCAGCCAGAACTTGAATAATGAGGTTTCACACACCAAGCAGGACTCGAGCACTGAGGTCATACACACCGACCAAGATTCAATACCACATATGCATATAATGTGATAGTGAATGGAGGTTATGATTCGAGACACACTGCAGACAACACACAGACCACTGGGAATACAGACAGGGTAAACACATTAGATGGGGAAATTGGGACTTGATTTGGGACATATAATACAAATAACACGTACTAGACTAAACTGTAGACACAAACACACATGACGCACAACTAAGCATATTATTTGATAGTGAATGGAGTAGGGCTGACCTTCGAAGCTTTTTTTGGCAATCGAAGCTTCGGGGCCGAGCTTCGATTTTAATTCGAAGCTTCGAGATTTTTTTTTTTTTTTTTAATATATATATATTTTTTTGTTTTTATCTTATGTTGTGGGACTTGTACAGCACTTTGGTGAACTTTGTTGTTTTTAAATGTGCTCTATAAATAAAGTGGATTGGATTAATTAATTAAGTAGCCCCTTTTGTGACTGTGACGCAGCCAACAAGGTTTCACTCGGCTGCGCTGCCTGGGTGCAGTGGGGCTGCTCTCACAGCCAACGACATGACATTACATAATTATGTTGCAACCTTCGTCTATCAAGCAAACAATTATATAAATATTTATATGTAGTTGATAGAGACAAAGGCAGAATTCGACTTAATTAAGCACGTTTTATTAAGACATATTTTTATATGGGTCGGGACACTTTAAAAAAGCAGCACAATGAACACAAATCTGTCCGACATAGTCTTAAATAACAAACGGCATTGCTTCGCTTCTTCGTCGACATGTCTGCTGCACATGTTTTCAACACAGATAATCTCCACGTGCTTGTTGTAGAGAGGTGGAGTCAAGGCGCCGCTTACTTCAGTTTCATTGGAATGGAGGCGGGAAGACGCCGCTTACTTTCGTTTCATTGGAATGGAGGCGCAAGATTTTGGAGGCAAAAAAAAAATTTAAAATAAAAAAAATTATTATTTTTAAACTTCGATTTTTTTTTCTGTTCGAAGCTTGTGCCATCGAACGAAGCTTCGAAGCATCGAAGTATTTAAGACAGCCCTAGAATGGAGGTTATGGTTCGAGACACACTGCAGATAACACACAGACCACTGGGAATACAGACAAGGTAAACGCATTCGTTGGGGAGGTTGGGACTTGATTCGGGACATATAATACAAATAACACGTACTAGACTAAACGGTAGACACTAGCACACATGACACACAAACAAGATGACAGGGAACATGGGGAATCACGCATCGCGCATGGTGGACCAGGATATATGGGGGTGTTCCGTTTCTCGGGGAGGAGGGCGGGAGGGAGGGGTTTCTCTCAGGGGGATCAGAGCGGCTGGGCTTTGCCAGGCGGGGTCCTGTGTGTTGGGGGGTCGGTGGGCGTGGCTCTCGTGGCATGGGAAATAGCGGGCTTGGCTCGGTGGGGGGGGGGGGGGGGGGAGTCCCCTATCCTTTCCTCTACTGGGCCTGGCCCAATTGATTCAAGGGACCTGTGTCGCTGGGGGCCCGGCGGCGGGCGCATCGGCCTGGGATATGGGGGGCTCCTATGGGCTTAACTCAGGGGGGGACCATCGTTTCCGCGGTTTGGCCCGGGAGAGTGGGGTCTTGGATGTTGTGGGGTCGTCGGCCGTGGGGTGGGGTGCTGGGTGGCATGGGAGGTAGCGGGCTTGGCTCGGTGGGGGGCCTGGCCCAATCGAATTCAAGGGGCCCATGTGGATGTACTGTTGTGTTGTTGATGTCATTGTAGATATGGTGTAAGTGTTGTTTGTCTATAAATGTTAATAAAAAAAGTTTAAAAAAAAAATAAAAATGCTAGTTAAGAACTAAATATGTTCTTATATCGCTTCGTAAATGAGGCCCATTGTGTCTTGCTGAAGGACACTTCGGCATGCTTCCAGGAAGAGCTGGGATCGAACCGGGAACATTCAGATTACCAGACGACTGAATGCCAAAAAATGCATGCGTGTCCTACAGGATGTCACCCATCTCGCATGTGTGTGTTCGCTGCATGACGATGTAGCAATGTGCTACAAATAAAGACTTCTTCTTCAAAGTCCAGTTTCATATGACCTCACCTTCAGTGTCTCCACAGCCAGTCTGAGTGCTTTCAGCTCCTTCTCTCTCTCCTGGACTCTCTCCTGGACTTTGAAAATACTCTCCGCCAGCTGTTTCTGTAACAAATCAACGTAGGAAGAAGAGTTTTAGTTAGGGACTTCATTTAAAGCTACACTAGCGACAGCTTTAACTATAGTGTAAGATTGGCACCCTGTGGCCATGAGAGGTAATTGCATCTCGTTTAAACATGGCGGATGAGAGAAAACGGTAACAAACTAGAATGGGTGCTCGTTGAAGCACATATGTCCGCGACATGCTATATAATTGGGAATAAATATGTCCCCCCAATGAGTGAAGGAGGTATGGCATGTATACATATCAGTAGCGGCTGGTACTATCGGAGCCTTGTGGGTCGCAGTTCACGTTAGGTCGAGTTGAAAGTGTAATGCTCTGAGATGCTCTGGAGCAATCTCTCTCTCCGTCTCTCGGATCAATCCAATAAAAGAATTAACACATGTATGTTGTCATTTTAAACAACTCACCATTCATTCATTATGCATCAGCAGCAGCTAAATTAATGTTATAGTTCACAACACAGCATTTTGAATCGCTAGCCTATTATCGTCTCAGCAAGCACAGTCAATACTTTTTTCCGTAGCCGCATTTCGCGGAGACAGCTGTGTAGCGAGAGCGAGAGAGAGAGAGAGAGACTCACTGTTTAGTTGAAACGTCCAGGGCAGGAGGGCTTGATAAAGTGTATAATCCACTGTTGATGTATTCCAGACCACTGTCCAGACTGCATCCGCCATATAGCTTGTTAGCCAAGTGTTAGCTGTTAGCAGTTAGCACCACACAACACAAGTACTTCATTTCTTTGTCCATTTCCGCGTCGAACAGACTGCAAACTACCTGGCGTTCTATCGCCATGCTCTAAGACAAACTCTAACCTTAACCAACTTTGAAAGAGTGCCTAAGCTTAACCTTCTAAAGAACTTGCAGTCACGCTCTAAGACAAACAGCTGCATCTCACAACAACAACAACTATCTACCACCAACCTAGAATAAGCTAGAATTGGAACATTAGAAAGTGGATTCGGCCAATCAGAGATCGTCTCCGCGAAATGCTGCTACGGAAAAAAATACTGGCGTCGGCCAATCAGAGAGCGTCTCCGCGAAATGCGGCTACAGAAATTCTTGACGCTGCTGCCTAGACCGCTTCAAATCGCGCCCGGATTCCAACATAATAGTCATATTTCAACGCACAACGCGTTACGCACTGATTGGCTGCGACGGATACAGCGATCAACCAGTGACGCGCACTCAGAGCGCTATTGCGTCTAGCCCGGGCCGAGAAATACAAAAAAATTAAAAAGAATTAAAAAAAGTATGTCACTTCCTGTTCAGGAAAACGAGTATTTTTTATTTTATATATTAACGTTATATTGTGCATTGGAAACACAAACACTTAAAATGAGTAAATATTATTCATTTTAAAACATGTTTATATTATTTATAGGGCTATTTTTCTTCTCTCATTTAACAGGTGGGTCGGCGCCCTAGCGCCCCCGGTGGCGAGCCGCCACTGATACATATATGTTTTATATCGTCTCTTGTGGTCTGTTCAGGAGGTGTGTGAGTCACAAGTGCTTTCTTGCAGTTTGTGGTTTTCATTGGGATTGATGTGCCTTTAGCATACACAAGTTGCTTCCAATAGAAAACGCTAGCGTTTACTCTGACTGCCCAACCAGTCATGTCATGATTTCTCAAAACACAACTGAGTAACACTAGCTGGTTACTGGAAAACAAGAGACGTGCTGGCGGCCTTTGGCCACGCTGTTCACATCACAAAATGAACTCCTCACTCCCTCACACTAACCTTCTGTTTTTAAAGAATCAAACTTTGAAATTCACTGACCTGGTTAAATTCAAAACAGCGCAAATTATGTTTAAAGTAATCAATAATACAGACAGTGCCTAGTAACATTCAGTACATGTTCACAGGCAGAGATGGTATCTACGGGTTAAGAGGGAAACTGCTCCTAAAACACCCTAGGGTCCGTACGACCTTGAAGCAAAAGGGCATCTCGGTCTGTGGGGTGTCACTTTGGAACAGCCTGCATGAGACGTTAAAAATTTGTAAAAATATTAGAACATTTAAAAGCGGTTATAAACAAACATTCTTAAACAAATACATGGAAGAGGAAAATCTAGAGTAGTACTGTTAGTTACGATTATGATGACATATTCTATTCCTTGCAAATACTGCTTTCTCTTCTCAGTTTTTTTATCATTTACTCTATGTTCACACCGAAACGTCATGATATGATATGATTTATTTCAGGCTGCCAATACAACATGATATCAGAGGTTACAGCACCCAGTGTCAAGTCTAGTGAGGTGAGCGCGTTCTACAACTTTTTTCACTATAGATAGAAAGCAAGAATCTGTCAATTGTGTGATGTAAGGAAGGGGCAGGACTAGATAAGCACTAATTCTTTCTACCCTTCTCATTTACATTTACATTTACATTTAGTCATTTAGCTGACGCTTTTATCCAAAGCGACTTACAAGTTCTGTACGACAAGCCATCAGGAAGGGCACAACTCTATCAGCTGAGCAACAATGTTCATCAAAGTGTTGAGTGCTACAGTGTAGGTTAGTTTATTAGGACAAGTGCATGACAGTACGGTTAGTTAGGGTTAGATTTTTTTTTTTTTTTTTTTTTTTTTAATTCAGATAATGGTTGAAGAAGTGCGTCTTTAGTCGACGGCGAAAGATTGGACGTGATTCGGCTGTCCTAACTGGGGTGGGTAGTTCATTCCACCATTTCTCGAACCAAATTCTATGTTTTGGTTTCATTCTTTTTATTTGTATGTGTGAGTGTATTTGTGTGTATATGTATGTGTGTGTATGTAGATATATGTATGTATGTATGTATGTATGTATATTGTTTTTGCTTTTATCAAATTTGTTGTGATAGTTATGTGTGTTGGTTCGAGATAAATAAAAATCAATCAAAATGTCTAATTTATATTATATATACATTTTCTAAATGATAATCATTGCCCAAAGCTGTTGCCAAGTAAAATAATTGGGCTGTTGATGAGATCGCACTGGGTGAGGCTTGGCCATTGCACTTTGTTTGTGCCGACTCCTGTGAATGCCGAGCAAAAGGGAATGTTTTATTGTATAACTGCGTTAGAAGTAGGTCAACATGAAGATCAGGCTGATCTTTGAACCGGAAGGGAGGAGGCCTGCACTGAGAGCATATTGCAACATCCTGCATCTCTTGTTAGGTTATGCAGTATGATGCCGCAGGCCTCTTTGTCCCCCTCCCGTCGGGCAGACGCTACCGCTCTATCACATCTGTCTATCTATCACCTATTATATTCTTAATATTATACCATCCTCCACCAGCTCTATTTGTCTATGGGGATGTTTACCTTCTTTGCAGGGCTATAACTTTTTAAATTGTATTGCTAAATTGACATTACTATGGCCCATTCAACGTCAAGTATCTATTGTTCAGGGTGTAGCAACGTTATACTTTTTCATTCACATATTCATACTAAAATACGGTCTAAAGTATAAGTATGTTTTTATCGTTTTCTGCAGCTTTCTCCAGAACGTGATTTATAGCCCCAAATGCATTATATTGATGATCAAATACAGTTTTATAGGAATCTGCGCGAGATAAAAAATTTCAAATGGACGTGCTTCTAGAAGTTACTACTGATCATCTGATGTTGACCGGATGGGGGGGGGGGTCGTTTATAATTCCGTGGCCAACGTTAGATGATTCATCTAGTGTGGGTGATATGATCATTAGAGCAGTTAGTATCGAACACGTTAAAAAATAACGCTGAATCTTACCGTAGCTTCCTCATAGCGTTGGGCGATGAGCGTGGAACAGAAATATTCCTATTATGGGATGTAGAAATATGCGATCCATTTCCAGGCTGTATAATAGTATATACGTCCAAATCATGTTGTTTATCGAGTTATTGGTAACGGATTGCTATCCGTTGTGTCTAGCTCGAGTCCTGGGACTATTACCGAGTGATCGGACCGAATTCAGGGATTAAAGCAAAAAAAAATCTCCTGACTGAAATTTTTTTCAGGCCAAGTCATATTCTTATTTTAACCTCCACTGTATTTCTTTTTAATAGCGTTGGCGTTTTAAGGGAGCCTACTTGTTTCGGTTTCGTCGATAATCCAATGTACAGTTACCCCCCCACCCCGCCTACCCAACCCTTCCCTCCCCAACCACCTCCAATGTACAGTCCCCCCCCCCCTCCACCCAACCTCCTCCAATGTACAGTTTCTTCGTCAAATGTATATGCTCTCTTTTTTAGACTCTTATTGTATCACAAACAATACTGTGTAAATCTGGTACGTCATAAATGTATAGATGTAGCAGTATTATCTATCTGTATGTCATGTATGTCATATATGTTATGATGAATTGAAAATGGGGGACCCTGATGTAAAGAGGAAAGTCTTTCTCTGGTCTGCAACCCCTTGACAATTGTGTGTATTGAGCTGTACTGTATTGTACCCATTCTGCAATCCGTTATAACAATCAATCAATATTTAACCGATTGCAGAATGGGTACAATACAGTATGGCTCAATACACACAATTGTTAAGGGGATGCAGACCAGAGAAAGACGTTTGTCTTGTTTACATCATCAGGGTCCCCCATTTTCAATTCAGTGACATTTATGACATGCATGACATTGACATCATGACATTTATAGCATAGGGACATACTACAGGTATATAGTACTGTTACATTTGTGACATATACGATATGCAAATATACAGTAATGTTACCCATAGATCCTGACAGAGAGAATATATACGGTGGGGAGGAGACTGTCTACAGATACACCTGTGTGATGTTGCTACGGAGTTAAGCTAATAAACGTATACTCACAACCACAGCAGGGGACTCACATATTGTACTGTGAAGTAACACGACAATGACAAACGTGTTGTTTCTGTTTTTCTTTTTGACATCGTTGCGGCACACGGAACAAGTTAACTCACCACTACAGCCCCCAGTAGCGCTGCCTAGCCAGTCTCTTCAAACGTCCTCTCCTCTCGAAACTTTTTGTTAGGTGGTCCCGCTGATCCTTTTCATCTGAGAACCCCGTGGTGGGTTCTCTTTTTAGTGGCCGGCTTACTCCTTCCATTTAACAGACGCTATTAAGCTAACGTTAGCTAATCGGTATATAGCAGCGAGTGCAAGCAGCGTGGTGGCTGTGACGTTGGTAAACAAGCAGTTGACGCGTGAGGCTGCAAAAAAGGCGACCTGTCTCTTGAGTCGCTGAGTGATGATGACTGCTTGGCGCGATAGGAAAAAAAAGCCCTTTTCCATATTTGGCGCCTCTGATTGGCTCAATTTTGTTTCAATCTGTATGCATCTACAAATCATGCAAATACTTCCGTCAGACTGCGAATCAAATGGACGGATCTCCCCAATCAAATTGACGGAAATCCGTCTGGAGACGGAATGCTTTAATGCATGCGAATTGGAATGAGCACCAGCTTCCATTTCCTGTTTCCGCTCTGGGCGATCCGCCACCAGATGGCGCTCTTGAACCGTTGGAGAGTTGAGAGGGGATCAACAGTAGATCTCAAGTCTCCGGGGGAGAAATATGATTTCGATCACAGATTTTTGAAATATTGATATCAAAGACGTGGTACGGCGTCTTTGGCAGAATGAGCATGGCAGGGAAAGACTGCTACGGCGTTTTTGACGACCATAGTGTTAATTGATTTTCGGGGGCTTTTTTTTTTATTTCGGGGGCACAACATTTTTATAATGAAAATTAACAAAGATTATAAAACATTGTTTTTTTTTTACAGTCTTCGTCCCTATGTTTGATAACGTAATGTTAATGTCTCCATATATAGGGCTCTACGCTAACCTTTTTCCCAAGGAGCACATGTGCTCCTAAATAAAATGTTAATAAATAAAATCTAAATACAAATTTAGGAGCACAGTGACAATTGTTCAAGTAACACACACACGATGTGTGACATGGCTTGGTTTCATGTTTTGAGGTACCTTCAATCATCTGTAAATAATACATACATACTCCATCTAAATAGATTAAATATGATTGTCCCTGAGGGTAGGGCTGGGCGATATGGAAAAAAATCATATCGCGATAACGATATGATGTTATCATATTTCTCGATATCGCTAATTAATTAAAAAAATTAAACAACAGATGTATGTTTATTTTGCAGCAATTCTTTGTCATTGCCGCCATCTTTAGTGTTACATCCCCTCACACTCCAGTTCTCAGGCTGCAGCTGGTTTAAAAGCGAAAGTAAACCGGCTTCTCTGCTGGCTGTGGCTCCAGGGGAGTTGAACAGTTCTGGCTCTGCTAGTTTATTTTCGATCTTTTGACGCTTTTTTGGTGGACAAACCACCGCACATGTGCACCGTAACTCGTGACTGGAGTCTAGTTCTGCTAGCACACATAGCCTACTGTGTACAGACGGTTTCAAACTGTATTTTAAATTAGAAAGCAAACAAAATAAATGGACAAGAGAAAAATAAATCTCAATTTGGTCAGTATTGTCATTTGGACAAGCAAAGCCATTACTTTAAGTTGCAGGCAAGAAAGACAAGTCTGTCCACTGTCTCTGGTTTTAAAACTGCCCTGTTGCAGGTCACAAAAAAAAAAAAAAAAATCCGATATTCGATATTGATATTTATCGTTATCGTTATATCGCCCAGCCCTACCTGAGGGCAAGTTGTGTTGTTGTCTTGATATATCTACAAATAGCAGACGAATAGCCGGTTGCCTCTGGATCAATGAATATTGAATAATATTATTAGCTATTTTATTTTTAACATCCCTAATTCCAACAGTCAAGAGGCTTGTTTCAAATTGATACATGAAAAACCCCACACACGCAACATCATCCACCGCAAACACAACAAAAGAACAGAGCATCTCATGAACTTATGTCATGACTATGGACTGTCAGCTGAACTCGCACCAATGCATAGGGAAATAGTCAGACATCCCAGAATTATTTCATAATACAAGTTTTGAATGGACGTTTGGATTAAAATCATCCCGAAGACAGCACTGGAACGTTTGTGAGTATAGGCTCTGGCCAGATCTATCAATGAAATACGTTGCGCGCTCAGCACTGTGGAATGAAGGAAATGCGCATCGGGATCGGATTTGGATGTTATTCTTTGAAGTTGTGTTACAAATGGAACAGTCTTTCCCCGCGGAACACAAGTTACTTAACGTTACACAGGTCGCGCTATGCAGATGCTTAGCTTGCTAACGTTAAGATAGCAGTGTAACTTAATGTTACACTATGCATGCTTGATGAAAGCAGAGCTCTCCGTCTGTCTGCGTTGCACCTCTCAAGTACCGGTAACACGCAGCGGGCCCCGCCTCCCTCCCAAACAAACATTCCACCCAAAAACTGAATTTCAGTCCAGTTTCTGAACTATTAACAGCGGAGCTGTTTTGTAATCTTCACTCGTCTCGCACACTGCAAGTAAATGATTTTTCCGGTTCGAGCATATATATAATTATATATATAATTAGTAAACTGTCTGGGGCTTTTCTTGCCCCCCTTAACTGATTTTCGAGGGCATTTGGTCAATTTTCGAGGGCATTTTTGCCCCAAGCCCCCGTTAATTTCGAACCCTGTCGTGTATGTCATATATGTTATGATGAATTGAAAATGGGGGACCCTGATGTAAACAAGACGAAAGTCTTTCTCTGGTCTGCATCCCCTTAAAAATGTTATGTATTGAGCTGTACTGTACCCATTCTGCAATCTGTTAATAAAGTTTTCAATCAATCAATCAATGCTCTACCTCTGAGTTTACTAAGAGTTTCTTCCCCAGTGCTGTGCGCAGCCTGAATAACTCCAAAGGCTAGATTTGTATATTATCCTATTTTATTTTGGTGTGTTATTAGTCAGGTTGTGGAAGTGCTGTTTCTGTGTGTCTGTGCATCACGCACTTTGATTATATGCACTTTTACTGTAAATTGTGCCCCTATGCATTATGCACTTTACTATGATATGCACTTTTAGGGGATGTTGATATCAACCTTAGCATTTGTCCTTTTATATTGTCTATGTTTTTATTTTTTATTCTGTACCGTTTCTACTCTGCTCCTGTATTGGATTAGTTGTAGACAGTGTTTGCTCTGTACCTGTATTCCAATGTGGATTTGTCCATACATGGCAAATAAAATCTCTGACTCAGATGTTCTTTAGTCTATTTTCCTCAGTAATCATTACCTTGTTTCACTTGTGTTTCGTGATGATCTAATTAAACACCTTTGTTCATTGTGGACCTTTCTCATTCTTTAAATGTGATCTTCGTCATGAAGTAGATGTTCTGGTCCTACCTGTTCCTCAGTCCTCTCTGCTGCAGCTGACACCGTGTCGTGGCCTTTATGTTCCTCCATGGTGCACAGCAGACAGATACACTGCTGGTCCGTACGACAGTAGACCTCCAGCAGCTTGTTGTGACTAGAACACATCATGTCCTGCAGTCTGGCCGTGGCTTTGACCAGCTTGTGCTTCTTCAACACGGGGATACTGTGGTGAGGTTGGAGGTGGGTCTCGCAGAAAGAAGCCAGACACACCAGGCAAGACATGAGGGCCTTGTGGCGTCTGGTTCCAGTGCAGAAATCACAGGCCACGTCTCCTGGTCCGGCGTAGGTCAGAGCAGCAGAGGCAGAAGCCTGCTGGCCCCCTGTCCTCTTCAGCTGCTCCACCACCTAGGAGGACAGAAGGAAGTCGGCTCAGTCACTGATGAGCACAAAACAAGGAAAACAATACATCTGCAATGAGAAATTACACGTGTTTCTGTCTCTCTTCATGTACATGGGGGGAGGGGGGGTTCAGTACTGATACGCAAAACTGACCATCAGAGATATTTGTTGTTATTGAGTCTACTATTAGCATAAGTTACTTCATATTGCACACTGACCAAACACTTTAAATTCAATCAAAGAAATGTAGGCCTGGAGAAAAGTTCTGAAATGTGCAGGAACACTATGTATACAGGGGCATAGCTAGACCTTTCTGTGCCTTGTTCATTAATTCATTGATGATTGACACATCCATAGTAAAAATGAGGATTCGTATGGTTAGCATTGTTATTATCGCACATTCAAAAATGCCCTTATGTTTAAAATGTTCATAGAACAAAAAGCTCAATATCCTGCACAGGAAGAAAACACCTTTTTTAAACTTTTAAAACAAACCTTTCAGTAAAGACACTGAGAGCCCTCCCCCAGTTTTGGGCCATAGGTCATCTGTTCCCCTCTTAAACTAGTAAATGGTGCATTTATATAGTGCTTTTATCCAAAGCGCTTTACAATTTGTTCCTCACATTTTACCATTCACTCACACATTCACACACCGACGGCAGAGCCATGCAAGGTGCCAACCTGCTCATCGAGCCACCCACCTCCGCCAGCATGGTGTTTTTCTTCAGTGCGGGCCTTGGATTGAAGCGCTGTCTGCACTGGGGACAGCTGTATACTCCCTTCTTCTCATCCTGGTCCCAGCTATCTCCAATACAGCTGCTGCAGTAACTGTGTCCACAGGGGACCGTGACTGGTTCCGTCAGAAGGTCCAGACAGATAGAACAGCAGAACTGGTCCTTGTCCAACACAACACCCTCCTGCTGTTCAGCCATTTTACCCACGTGTAACGGTTCTCAATTGGTCAGAGATTGAATAGACTGCTGTCGACTATTTATTTCCTACAGAAGACACATCAAATACAATAACTGTAGTTTTCTGGTCACTGCACATCTTGCATACCTCAGCAGATAGCTACAAGACTGCTCTTTTTATAATGTCTCAATGACACAGTATTTATAAAAAATACATGTACTATTTTACAATCTCTACTTGCCAACACAATGTACCAGAACACAGTAGCCTATAACATACATTTGTAGGTCTATAAACCAAATTGGTAAACTTGCACAACCTGCTGGACATAGCAGGAAATGCAACAGGTACAATATATAACGTTGAAAATTGATTGATTGAAAACTTTAATAACAGATTGCAGAATGGGTACAATACAGTACAGCTCAATACACACAATTGTTAAGGGGATGCAGACCAGAGAAATACTTTGTTTACATCAGGGTCCCCCATTTTCAATATATAACATATATGACATACACGACATACAGTGTGCATTGAGCCGTACTGTATTGTACCCATTCTGCAATGTTAAATAAAGTTTTCATTCATTCATTCATTCACATATACAGTACTGCTACATCTATACATTTATGACATACCAGATTTACAAATACAGTACAGTTTGTGATACAAAAATAGTCTAAAAAAAGAGAGTATATACATTTGACGTAGAAACTGTACATTTGGAGGTGGTTGGGTGGGCGGGTGGGGGAAACTGTACATTGGAATATCGACTAAACCTTACTTGGTCCCAAGAGGGTCTCGTGTATTACTGGGTTAGGTAATTTACTGTACATTGGAGGGGGTTGGGTTAGGACATTTACAGGGGCCAGTTTCGAATTGCAGTCAGTCTCCCGTAGGTGTTCTTTGAGAGTGGTTTTGAAAGTGGGTAGTGATTCACATTCCTTTACAGCTTTGGGTAGGGCGTTCCACATTGATGTGGCATAATTGCGAAACGTGTTTAGTCCCTTGTTTGAGCCGAATCTGGGTTTAACATGATTTGTGGAACTCCCTCTGGTGTTGTGATTGTGGTATTCACTGACCTTTGGGAAGTATTTTGACATACATGGGTACCTTAGTCGTGTAGTGTATCTTGTAGACCAGGCCCATTGCAAGTTGCTGTACTCTGTCGTCTACTCTAAGCCATCCTAGGTTGTCAAAGTGGGCAGGGGTGAGGTGGGTTCTAGGAGTAAGGTCAAGCAGTAGTCTGACCAGTTTGTTTTGTGATGTTTGTAATTTAGTTTTTAACGCCTTTGAGGTGCTTTGGTACCATGAGGTGCAAGCATAGTCGTAGTGAATGAAAATAACATGTTTGCATTATGTATGGTGCCACATACCTACAGAGGACATCAAATACAATAACTGTAGTTTTCTGGTCACTGCACATATTGCATACCTGCATGTTGTACAACATAAAATAATAGTAGTATAGTATTTAATAGTATTTAATACTTGACAAAGATGAAGACACCCTGAAACAGAACAAGATAGCAAACTCGGCTGACAACATATACCATAAATACATAATAACACTATGTTAACACATATATATATATCTATATAATGCATATAATATAATATATATAATATTTATACAGTAATAGTGAATGAGTGAAAACAAAGATGGCCGCTCAGCATGGTTGGTAAGACGCTGCCCTCTAGTGGCCGGCGATAAACTCTTCACATTTAAACTTCCTTCCCCAAAATAACTAACTCCACGTTCCGCAATTATGCCACATCAATGTGGAACGCGGCCCTACCCACAGCTGTAAAGGAATGTGAATCACTACCCACCTTCAAAACCGCTCTCAAAGAGCACCAACAGGAGACTGCAATTAGAAAGTGTAAATGTCCAACCGTGTCCACTGTCCACTCCACAGCTGTGTGTATTCTCTGTAATGTTGTTTTATTCACTCTGTAATACATCTCTGATGGCTAAACCCTCTTCTTACCGTCTCTTCCAGGTGAAATGAAGTGAACCCGACACTCTGTTACACACGTGACGTCGCCCTCAGACAAGAGGCAACAACAACTGAACAGTTTCGTTTTCTCTGAAAAGGGAGAGAAGGGGCGGCACTTCCTGCTTTCTGCTGCTTCTTCTTCTTCTTCTTCTTCTTCTTCTTCTTCTTCTTCTTCTTCTTCTTCTTCTTCTTCTTCTTCTTCTTCTTCTTCTTCTTCTTCTTCTTCTTCTAATGTTTATTGGCGGTTGGCACTAACGTGTTGGTGCATTACCGCCACCTACTGAAATTGATTTTAGAGCTAGATGGATTATGCACATGACAATCACTATTCTACACTACTCTATATCCTACCACTCAAACCTGTACTATTTAGAAAATAAAAAATGGCCCTGTACCCCACATTCCCTGAACTCAGTCGCAACACTTCTCTTACCTCCAGCTTGATGTGGTCTCTCTCTGAATGAATGAATGAATGAATGAATGAATGAATGAATGAATGAATGAAAACTTTATTTAACAGATTGCAGAATGGGTACAATACAGTACGGCTCAATACATACAATTGTTAAGGGGATGCAGACCTGAGAAAGACGTTTGTCTTGTTTCCATCAGGGTCCCCCATTTTCAATTCATATAGACATTTATGACATACATAACATACATGACATTTATGGCATAGGGACATATAGGTATTTAGTACTGATACATTTGTGACATAGGCGGTATTCAAATATACAGTACTGTTACCCCTAGATCCTGACAGAGTATATACATATGATGGGGAGGGGACTGTACATTAGGAGGGGGTGGGTGGGTGGGAGGGGAATATACATACGGCGGGGAGGGAATATATACATGCGGTGGGGAGGAGACTGTCTATTAGGAGGTGGTGGGGGTTTTGGGCATTTACGGTGGCCAGTTTCGAATTGCAGCCTCCCGTAGGTGCTCTTTAAGGGCGGTTTTGAATGTGGGCAGGGATTCACATTCCTTTACAGCTTTGGGTAGGGCGTTCCACATTGTTGTGGCATAATTGCGAAACGTGTTTAGTCCCTTGTTTGAGCCGAATCTGGGTTTAACATGATTTGTTGAGCTTCCTCTGGTGTAGTGGTTGTGGTATTCACTGACCTTTGGGAAGTATTTTGACATGTACATGGGCACCCCGGTCGTATAGTGTATCTTGTAGACCAGGCCCATTGCAAGTTGCTGTACTCTGTCGTCTACTCTAAGCCATCCTAGGTTGGCAAAGTGGGCAGGGGTGAGGTGGGTTCTGGGGTTCAGGTCAAGTAGTAGTCTGACCAGTTTGTTTTGTGATGTTTGTAATTTTGTTTTAAGCGCCTTTGAGGTGCTTTGGTACCATGAGGTGCACGCATAGTCATAGTACCCTTGAATGAGTGCTCCTGCCAGAGTCCTCAGGGTATTCTTGTTTACCAGAGAGGAGATCCGGTACAAGAATCTAGTTCGTTGGTTGACTTTTTTTATTACATTGGATGCCATTTTGTCACAGGAAAGATTTGCCTCTAGGATGGAACCCAGGTAGGTAATTTCGTCTTTCCTTGTGACAATATTGTCACCCACTGTAACTGAGAAGCCGTCGGTCTTGCTGAGTTTGTTATTTGAACCGAAGAGAATGGACTCTGTTTTGCCCATGTGTAATGATAGTTTGTTATCAGCGAGCCATATGCAGATTTTGCCTAGTTCCGTGCTGAGGGTTTTTTCAACCTGCAATTTGTTCTTGTCAGAGACCAGCAGGGCTGAGTCGTCCGCAAACAGGAACAAGTTGCAGTCACAGGCTGACGACATGTCATTTGCATAAATTAGGAAGAGTAGCGGTCCTAGTATGCTTCCTTGTGGAACACCACAGCTCACTGTGAGGGGGGGGGATAGAGTACCGTTTACCTCTACCATCTGTTCTCTCCCCTCCAGGTAGGATTGCATCCAGCTCACTGATAGGCTATCAAAACCAATTGCTTTTAGCTTGTCCATTAGAATGGAGTGATTGACAGTGTCGAAGGCCTTTTGTAGGTCCAGCATGACCATGCCGCAGTATTTGCCAGCGTCCACCTCTTGTTTGATGTGGTCGTTCAAATAGAGGAGGCATGTGTCAGTGGAGTGGGACGTTCTGAAGCCAGATTGGAATTCGTAGATTAGGTTTTTTTCCGCCAGGTACTTTTCGACCTGTTCGTAGACTATTTTCTCCATGACTTTCGAGATGGAGGTAAGAATAGAAACAGGGCGGTAGTTGTCTGGGTCTAATTTGCTGCCCTTTTTGTGTAGAGGGGTCACTCTCGCAATTTTGAAGTCCTTGGGGACGTGCCCCTGTTTTATAGAGAGGTTTATTATGTGTGTGATGACTGGGGTGATGGCGGCTGCTGCGTCTCTGAGGAATTTGGAGGGGATGTTGTCATGGCCAGTGGCCTTGTTAGGTTGGAGGGCGCTCAATTTTTTGAGTACCTCATCGGTTGTTACCATTTCAAGTTTGAAATCGTCTTTGTGGACCCCTAGGTTTTTGTAGTATGCTACTATGTGTTCTACCCCATAATGCCCTGAGTGGGAGGGTAGTTTGTTTACCAGTGTTGTGGCTATGTTTGTGAAGAAGATGTTTAAGTAATTGGCTACATCCAGCTTGTCTGTGATGAGCGTGTTGTCCGTCTTTATGTTTATGTTTGAGAATCTGGTTTTAAGTTTTTTACTGCAGCCTAGTTGATTATTGAGTAATTTCCAAAGTTCGCGGGGTTTGTTTTTGTTTTCCTCAGTTTTGTCGTTGATGAAATTTCTTTTTGCGGTTCTGATCATGGTGTTTACGTCATTTCTTAGTCTGTTTCTTTGGATTTTTAGTTCAACCACGTGGGCTTGGAGTTCACTGTTTGAGCTTTTGGAAAGCTTTGTCTGACTTTTATGAAGTTCAGAGCATTTTTTGTCTCTGGTTTTCATAGCGGCCAGTATTTCAGTGTGCATCCATGCCTCAGCGCGATTTTTAACCCTGGTGGTTCTTATCGGTGCCATGTTGTTGAGTATTGCTGTGAATTTGGTTTTGAATCCTAGCCATGTTTCTTCAACCTGTGTACCACTGAGCTCATCTGACCAGTCCAAGCTCCCCAGTTCTAGGTTAAAGGCCTCTCTAGAGTACGTTTTGAGGTCTCTAGATGTGACTGTTTTGTGACAGCCGGCCTTCTGTTTTAGCTTTTTGCGGGTACAGAAAATCATATAATGATCACTTAACCCGCATGCTATCACCCCTTTACTGGAGATCATGGACTTGTCAGAGGTCAAAATGAGGTCAATGGTGGTTTGTGTCGAATCGCATACCCTTGTGGGTTGTGTGATTAGCTGGCTGAAACCGTGCAGGTCAGAAAATCTACTGAAGGCCTTGAAGACGGGTGCTGATTTACGCAGCATATCCGTGTTCCAGTCCCCAATAAGAATTTTTTCTACCCCCTCCACCCCAGCTAAACACCCATCAAGTGTGTCATAAAACCCACTCTGTTCTGGTGGTCTATAGATTGTGCCTACTAGTACCGGTTTCGCCCTGTCTAATAAGATTTCAATCCAAACAGTTTCAATTTCATCATGGTTAAGGTCAGTACGGTTGATGTATTTGGTATCCTTGTGTATATACACACAGACGCCACCTCCATACTGGTTCCTATCCCTCCTGACTATTGAGTAGTTTTCAATTTCAATCTCTGGATCCTGTACAGATGAGTCTAATTTTGTTTCTGTGAAACACAATATGTTAGCCTTACCGTTTACAAACAACTGTTTGATTTCAGCCAGTTTCGGTCTCAGGCTATTTGTATTCAGATGAAATATGTGAAGTCCATTTTTGCTTGTAATAAGTTTGATGTCGTCACAGTTGAGGTAACTCTAACCTTTCTTTGAGGATCTGTCTCTCTTCCCTATACTTACTACACTCCACTAACACATGCTCCACTGTTTCCTGCCTACTGCAATACTCACACCTACCCGTCTCATGCTTGCCCATTAACCTAAGTGTACTATTTAGCCCTGTGTGCCCTAATCTCATTCTTGATACAATCACTTCTTCCCTCGTACCCCTACCCCCACTTCTCATCTTCCCTACTGCCCTCTGGATATTATAAAACTGCCTACCTTTACTTCCTCTATCCCACTCCTCCTGCCACTTCTTTTTCATTTCATACTTAACTACACTCTTAACTTCTGCCTTGCTGTACCTCACTTCCCTACTTACTTCTACTCTACTAGCTGCTTCCTTAGCAAATGTATCCGCCAGTTCGTTCCCCTCCACCCCTATATGTGCTGGCACCCATATGAAACACACATCTGCGCCTATACCCTCCTTATCCTAAACATCGCCTGCGCTATTTCTAAAATAATGTCCTGCCTTGATTCTGACTCTGTGTTCTTTATACTTACTAACGCACTGCTTGAGTCTGACGCTATTAACACCTTGCTTGGCTTAATTGTTTCCACCCAATTAATAGCTAACAAAATAGCCATTAACTCACCCGTGTATACCGACAATTTATCACTCACCCTCACCTTTTCCATGATATCCACTTCTGGGCTTATAAATGCAACCCCCACCTTGCCACTGATTGTTTTTGATGCATCTGTGTATACTTTAATCTGCTCTCCATACTTACTTTCTATATACCTATTGACTTCATACCTATCCAACACTTCCTCACCTCTTTCCCTCCTTCTTTCCAATAAATGAAAATCTACCTCCACCTCCTCAAACAGCCATGGTGGAACATCAGACAATGGTACCGTCGGGCTTATCTCCATCTCCCCTATCCCTATCTCCCTACTGTCATTCCCTATTGTCCACCCAAAACTCTTAAACTCTTTCTTTTCTTTTTCCTGACACGCTAATAATACCTTTTGAGTGGGGTGACTCTCCTTATGGCCCTTTAAGTTTACCCAATACGTTAACGCTATTTGCTTCCATCTGAACTCCAAAGGAGCTTCATTCGTTTCCACTTGCAATGCAGATACTGGGGTTGTTCTGATCGCACCACAGCACAGTCTTAACGCCTGATACTACATTATATCTAACTTCTTTAATAACGTTTTTGATGCAGACTGATACACGATGCAGCCATAATCTAAAGCAGACCTTACTAACCCTATATACACAGCTTTCAAAGAACCCCTACCTGCTCCCCACTCCCTACCCCTCAGGCACCTTACAATATTTAATACTTTCTTACACTTAGCAACAACTTTCCCTATATGGTTTGCCCACGTAAGCCTTTTATCAAACCAAATCCCTAGATATTTAAAGCACTCTACTCTCTCTAACCTTTCCCCATATAACTTAAGACTAACCTGATCTGAAACTTTCCTTCTGGTAAAAAATGCCACCTTTGTCTTTGCCACTGAAAATCTAAAACCCCACTCTTGTGTCCACTTCTCTACTTTCTCTACTGCTTCTTGTAATTTCTTAACTATATACTCTATATTATTTCCCCTTTTCCACATAATCCCATCATCTGCAAATAATGCCACCCCAATACTGCTCTCTATATTCTTAAACACTTCATTTATCATAATAGAAAATAAAACTGGACTTATTACGCTTCCTTGAGGTGTCCCATTCTCCACTACATACAGTACAGTCCCCTCCCCATCATATGTATATACTCTGTCAGGATCTAGGGGTAACAGTACTGTATATTTGAATACCGTTTATGTCACAAATGTATCAGTACTAAATACCTATATGTCCCTATGCCATAAATGTCATGTATGTTGTGTATGTCATAAATGTCTATATGAATTGAAAATGGGGGACCCTGATGGAAACAAGACAAACGTCTTTCTCAGGTCTGCATCCCCTTAACAATTGTATGTATTGAGCCGTACTGTATTGTACCCATTCTGCAATCTGTTAAATAAAGTTTTCATTCATTCATTCATACTCTCCACTCTTTCTGCTGCTGCTTCTTCTTCTTCTGGCTTTTATTAGCTGTTGGCACAAACTTTTTGGTGCATTACCGCCACCTTCTGAAATGGAGTGTGGATCTAGATGAGTTATGCACATGATGCTAATGACTAGTGACTACTCGATATCCTTCCACTCAAACCAGAGGGAGCTCCACAAATCATGTAAAACCCAGATTCGGCTCAAACAAGGGACTAAACACGTTTCGCAATTATGCCACATCAATGTGGAACGCCCTACCTAAAGCTGTAAAGGAATGTGAATCACTACCCACTTTCAAAAACACTCTCAAAAAACACCTACGTGAGACTGCAATTCGAAACTGGCCCCTACAAATGTCCTAACCTAGTTGTACAGTAAATGACCAAGTAAGGCTTTGTCAGTATTCCAATGTACAGTGTAAAATGTGTGTGTGTCCCCTACCCAACCCACCCAGTATTCCAATGTACAGCCCTCACCCAACCCACCCAACCCCACCCCACCCATCCAACCTCCTCCAATGTACAGTTTCTACGCCAAATGTATATACACTCCTTTTCTGGACACTTTTGTATCACAAACAGTACTGTATTTGCAAATCTGATATGTCATAAATGTATAGATGTAGCAGTACTGTCTATCTTTATGTCATGTATGTCATATATGTTATGATGAATTGAAAATGGGGGACCCTGATGTAAACAAGACGAAAGTCTTTCTCTGGTCTGCATCCCCTTAACAATTGTATGTATTGAGCTGTACTGTACTGTACCCATTCTGCAATCTGTTAATAAACTTTTCAATCAATCAATCAAGTCCCGTTTAGAAAAAGTAAATGGCCCTGTACCCCACATTCCCTGAGCTCAGTCGTAACAATTCTCTCACCTCCAGCTTGATGTGGTCTCTCTCCAACCCGTCTTTGAGGATCTGTCTCTCCTGTTGGTATTTGATACAATCCAGCAACCAGTGGTGTAAAGTACTTGAGTAATTGTACTTTGTTACAATACTTAAGTACTGTTTTGGGGGATTTGTACTTTACTCGAGTATTATTAGGTTTGTATACTTGTAATTTTACTCAATTACATTTCAGAGGAAAAAAACATACTTTTTACTCCTTACATTTAAAATGCAGACCTACAAAGTACAAAGTACAAATCTCGCAGGTCCAACAATTTTAATTAGTAAATTTGTTTCTCTGGCCGAGTGGCCGAACTAACGTTAACGTTATTAATCTGCACTTTATTTAAAAACAGCCAATCAAACCCCCATATATGGAAAATGAACCCGCCCACACCAACGCTGATTGGTCCTTGTGCAAGATAGAAAGCAGGGATCTTTAAACATTAAATCATCCTTAAACACCTGCTATATCAGAAGAATAGACAGTCAGAAAAAAAGTTTTTACTTTTACTTTTTAGTACATAAGTACATTTAAAAGTAGAAACTTTTTTACTTTTACTCAACTGTGTTTTTAGCCAGATACTCTGACTTTTACTTGAGTAAGATATTGAGACAGTACCCATATTTTCACTTAAGTATCATTTCTGGGTACTTTTTACACCCCTGCCAGCAACACATGCTCCACTGTTTCCTGCCTATTACAGTACTGGCACATACGCGTCTCTACAAATCGTAGCTCCAGTTCTGCAGACCCCTCTCTGATTGGTTGAGCTCCATTTCTGTAGCCCCCTCTTTGATTGGTTGAGCGAAGCCCCTCTCTGATTGGTTTAGCTCGTCATGCGGTAAAAGGCGGATGTAATGTTATCATCTCAAGAAGATAAAAATAAATGTACTACCAGATTCGCGTTTATAACGTTATTTCGCGTGACTTCGCGGTTTATTCATAACGTTATGCACATTTCACAACACAGCCAGCTGTCAGAAACTGTACATTGTAACGTTATAGGTTTATTCACATAACGTTATTTCACGTGACGCGTTCAACTTGTTTACACTCCCCACTTACTGAAACTGTACCATGACGCACTCCCCACTTAACCCAGTTAATGCCTTAACTAGACAGTTACAATGTAACATTTAGATTAACACAGTTAATGCCTAACTAGACAGTTACAATATAACATTTAGATTAATTAACCCAGTTAATGCCTTAAGAGAGAGAGGCTGGTGGTCAAGTCAAGTCAAGAGTTTTATTTGTCACAAGTTGTTTATTTGCATACAAGTTTACAATGAAATGCGGGTGGTCTTGCCCACAACGATGTGCATAATACAATAGTAATAACATATAATAGAATCCAATAGAACGACATTGTGCAATAAAACAAGTAAACAGAGTAGGGCATATCGGTATATGTACATAAGTTATTTACAGAGCATGGTAGGACATGCTAGGTCCTGTGATAGTGCATACACTGTTAGCTACGGATGAGGCACTGGGTCTTTATGTACATGCTATATTGGTGGTCAATGTCACTTCGGATTGCTACGACACATCTCTACTGCTTGTGACAGGCTGTGGTGCGTTCCAGACTTTACTCCTGTTGGGAAACTATAGCGATGGTCTGTGCTCACCACACTTTTCTTCGGCCTCCCCGCAGCGAGCCAACATAACATAACATTATATTTGCGGCATTACATTTGCGACATCTTTTTCTTTTCTTGGCGAGAGCACCTCGATAACCTTACGCGCACCTCCCTCGCGTACCTTAGAGAGGGGCTTCGCTCAACCAATCAGAGAGGGGCTTCGCTCAACCAATCAGAGAGGGGGCTGCAGAAATGGAGCTCAACCAATCAGAGACGGGTCTGCAGAACTGGAGCTACGATTTGTAGAGACGCGGCACGCACCAGGCTACTTCCTGGTTTCTTCTTCTTCTATTACAGTACTGGCACATACAGTACCAGGCTACTTCCTGGTTTCTTCTTCTTCTATTACAGTACTGGCACATACCAGGCTACTTCCTGGTTTCCTCCCAGGGGGTGGAATTTAAGTCAGCATATGTAACCGGTCTCGTATTGCTCTGCGTTGTGTTTCAAATTCCGATTCGACCCCTGTTAAGGGACTGCCCTGAGTGGGAGTTGAACCCCGGTCTCCCGCACCGGGGCCGACATCACAAACCGCTGCGCCAAGAAAGGATATCCCCCCTAAGCGCTCAGTTTGGATGCCTCTGGGTAGTGAGTTTACTTGCAGTACCGCTTAACATCCACAGCCACCGAACTACTTGTACCACGTGACTGTGGATAGACTGCGGTACCTCTGTTACACTCACCCCCCTAAACTCACTCCACCCAGGGCATCCGGGTCGCATCTATGCCTTCTACAACGCTGTTCGGTTTCCGGGTTCCTCTGATTGGCCGCTGACCTATGCTAGCACGCCCCCCTTTACACTCTCGCGCTGTGAAGCGCCAGCGGGGCGATGCGGTGGTTTCTCCCCGGCTTCCGTGCGCCGCCGCCGGCTTGACTCGGTCCAGCTCCAGCAGCAGCGGCCGTCTTCCGCCGCCTGCGGTATCCTCCCTCCGAGGCGGCTCGTTCTTATTATTATCCCCCATTGTTCAGGTCGACATGGTTGCACAAACACCCGTTGGAGGAGTAGTGGGGGAGAAGAAGAGGAATATTTTTAAATAGCAAGAATTATTGACTGGCAACTCTAAACCCAGTCTCGGATAACGTCCCGGATACAGACCAACACGGAGGTATCACACCAGGGCAGCGAGGATACAGACACGGAGGTATCACACCAGGGCAGCGAGGATACAGACAGACACGGAGGTATCACACCAGGGCAGCGAGGATACAGACAGACACGGAGGTATCACGCCAGGGCAGCGAGGATAGAGACAGATACGGAGGTATCACGCCAGGGCAGCGAGGATACAGACAGACACGGAGGTATCACGCCAGGGCACCGAGGATACAGACACGGAGGTATCACGCCAGGGCAGCGAGGATACAGACACGGAGGTATCACACCAGGGCAGCGAGGATACAGGCCGACACGGAGGTATCACACCAGGGCAGCGAGGATACAGACCGACACGGAGGTATCACGCCAGGGCAGCGAGGATACAGACAGACACGGAGGTATCACGCCAGGGCAGCGAGGATACAGACCGACACAGAGGTATCACGCCAGGGCAGCGAGGATACAGACACGGAGGTATCACACCAGGGCAGCGAGGATACAGACCGACACGGAGGTATCACGCCAGGGCAGCGAGGATACAGACAGACACGGAGGCATCACGCCAGGGCAGCGAGGATAGAGACAGACACGGAGGTATCACGCCAGGGCAGCGAGGATACAGACAGACACGGAGGTATCACACCGGGGCAGCGAGGATACAGACCGACACGGAGGTATCACGCCAGGGCAGCGAGGATACAGACACGGAGGTATCACACCAGGGCAGCGAGGATACTGACACGGAGGTATCACGCCAGGGCAGCGAGGATACAGACCGACACGGAGGTATCACGCCAGGGCAGCGAGGATACAGACACGGAGGTATCACGCCAGGGCAGCGAGGATACAGACACGGAGGTATCACACCAGGGCAGCGAGGATACAGACACGGAGGTATCACACCAGGGCAGAGAGGATAGAGACAGACACGGAGGTATCACGCCAGGGCAGCGAGGATACAGACAGACACGGAGGTATCACGCCAGGGCAGCGAGGATACAGACCAACACGGAGGTATCACGCCAGGGCAGCGAGGATACAGACACGGAGGTATCACGCCAGGGCAGCGAGGATACAGACACGGAGGTATCACGCCAGGGCAGCGAGGATACAGACACGGAGGTATCATGCCAGGGCAGCGAGGCTCCCGGGAGGGAAGATGATCCATCAGGAGAGAAAATGAAATGAGAGTAAGGGGAGATCAATCAGGACCTCAGGGTCCAGCAGGGGAGGGAGTACTCCTGTCTCTCTCTCTCTCTCTCTCTCTCTCTCTCTCTCTCTCTCTCTCTCTCTCTCTCTCTCCTCTCTATCTCTCTTCCTCTATCTCTCTCCTCCTATCTCTCTCTTCCTCTCTCTCCTCTCTCTCTCTTCCTCTATCTCTCTCTTCCTCTCTCTCTCTCTCATCTCTCTCTCTTCCTCTATCTCTCTCTCTCTTCCTCTATCTCTCTCTATCTCTCTCTTCCTCTCTCTCTCCTCTCTCTCTTCCTCTCTTTCTTCCTATATCTCTCTCTTCCTCTCTCTCTCTCTCTCTCCCCCCTCTCTCTCTCTTGCTCTCTCTCTCTTCCTCTATCTCTCTTCCTCTATTCAATTCAATTCAATTCAATTCAAAAAGCTTTATTGGCATGAAATTTCACAAATCTTGCCAAAGCACAATTATGACATAAACAACATAACAATATAAGATCAAAGAAATACAGGAGATGGTGTGGTGAGTAAAACATGGTACATGTATATACAGTATATGTGTCCTACTGGTTGTCCCTTTTCTTGTGACATGAATTGACATATTTTGCAGCTAAAACTGCACATTCTTTCTGTTCCCCCAGGAGGAATGGCAATTTCTGCACTTCTGTCATACTTTGGAATTCTGGGGAAATTATTTCAATTTTTGGAAAGAACTCCTCCCTAATATTTCTGTAATGTTCACATTGTGTTAGGAAGTGTAGTTCTGTCTCTACGGCTCCCTCATCACAAAGACAGCACAGCCTCTCCTCTCTGGGCAGCCAGGTCTGTCTGTGTCTGCCCTTCTCTATCGCCAAACCATGGTCACCTCTCTCTCTCTCTCTCTCTCTCTCTCTCTCTCTCTCTCTCTCTCTCTCTCTCTCTCTCTCTCTCTCTCTCTCTCTCTCTCTCTCTCTCTCTCTCTCTCTCTCTCTCTCTCTCAGACACAGCAGGACCAGAGTTAAAAGATGCTCAGGCTGTGTGCTCTTTATTGGGCCTGAGGTCGCAGCGCTGTGCAACACGGATGCTGGATCTCTGGAGACAGAGGTTGACTGTTGAGGAGCTGGGCATGCTTAGCTTATACAGCAGTGGAGCATTAAAACCGGACAAACAGGATGAGTTTCCAAATGTCTACCTGAGCCCTGTACTGGGAGAAATGTCTGGTCCTCTACTTTCTATAAAGGACTCAACATTATACAAAATGGATAGGAAATCATGAGCTATGTGGCAGGGGCTCAAAACGATGACAGACTACAAAGGCGCCTCCCTCAAACTGAACAGTGACATCTCCTTAGCAAATGACCTCAATACCTTCTATGCGAGGTTTGATGCTGGTAATAACAACACCAGCTCACAAGCCTCGGCAATGGGGGGGGGGGGGGTCGGCTGCTGATGGAGGCGCAGTGTTCAGGGTAACAGAGCATGAGGTGAGGCGGACCTTTAAAAAAGTGAATATCAGGAAGGCAGCAGGTCCAGACGGCATCCCCGGCCGCGTCCTAAAAGTCTGTGCCGACCAACTGGCCCCAGTATTCACTGACATATTTAACCTGTCCTTAGAACAGGCTGTCATCCCCACCTGCCTGAAGAAGTCCACTATTATCCCTGTACCCAAAAAATCCAAACCTGCTTGCCTCAACGACTACCGCCCTGTAGCTCTCACCTCCATAGCCATGAAGTGCTTTGAGAAGCTAGTAAAGGGCTACATCTGCTCCTCCCTCCCCATCAACATGGACCCCCTGCAATTTGCATACCGCCCCAACAGGTCCACGGAGGACGCCATATCCCATGTGCTGCACACAGCAGCATCAC
The DNA here is from genome assembly GCF_963971535.1 of Notolepis coatsorum. Lineage (NCBI taxonomy): Eukaryota > Metazoa > Chordata > Actinopteri > Aulopiformes > Paralepididae > Notolepis > Notolepis coatsorum. The sequence continues at coordinate 96,094 of NW_028169182.1, read as the reverse complement.
ACCTGGACAAGAGGCAGGGGAACTATGTGAGAATGCTATTCATCGACTACAGCTCGGCATTCAATACCATAGTCCCCTCCATACTCATAGCCAAGCTCAGGGACCTGGGCTTGGGCTATGACCTCTGCCAGTGGGTCTTGGACTTCCTGACTGGCAGACCCCAGGTGGTGAGAGCAGGCAACTGCACCTCCTCATCCATCACCCTCAACATAGGGGCCCCCCAGGGCTGTGTTCTGAGTCCCCTCCTCTACTCCCTGTACACACACGACTGTGTGGCTCAGCGGAGTAGCAATACAATCGTCAAATTTGCTGACGACACAGTGGTGGTGGGCCTGATCTCTGCCAACGACGAGAGGGCCTACCTGGAAGAGGTCAAGGTCCTGGCGGGATGGTGCCAGGAAAACAGCCTCTCCCTGAACGTCAGCAAAACAAAGGAGATGATTGTGGACTTCAGGAGGTCGGGGGTCAAGGACTACAGCCCCCTCAGCATCGACGGGGCACCGGTTGAGAGAGTCAACAGCTTTAAGTACCTCGGAGCCTACATATCCGAGGACTTGACATGGACCACACACATTAACAGTGTTGTGAAGAAGGCACGACAACGCCTCTACTTCCTCAGGCGCCTAAGGAAGTTCCAAGTCAGCCAGAAGATCCTTAAGAACTTCTACTCATGTACAATAGAGAGCATCTTGACCGGCAACATCACCTCCTGGTTTGGGAATAGCACTGCACAAGACCAAAGCAGACTACAAAGAGTGACACGTTCAGCCGAACGCACAATTGGAGGGGGGCTCCCCACCCTCCAGAACATTTACTACAAGCGTTGCAAGGGCAAGGCTAAGAGAATCATTAAAGACTCCAGTCACCCGAACAACTGCCTCTTTGAACTGCTGCGGTCAGGCAAGCGATACAGGAGTCTCAAGGCGAGCACAGAAAGACTCAGAAGAAGCTTCTATCCCCAGGCCATCAGGCTGCTAAACGAACAATGAATGAACACTACACAACAACAACCACCAAACGCACATAGCACACACATCCACACGCACACACTCACTTTAAACAAACACACTGTAGCACCCACTCCACACACTTATAGCACACACCCACTTTAAACAAACACACTGTAGCACCCACTCCCCACACTTTATATTTATGGATGAAGGATTGCACTACAACTCGTACACCTTACTGTAAATTGTACCTAAAATTGTACCTCATCCCATTTCTGCTTTGCACTAGATAGTACTGTACATTAGTACACTGCATAGTATTGTGTATTGTATATTATATGGTAACTCAGAACATTGTACATATGTCTATACCGAACACTGTGACCTCATTTTCTTCTTCTAAATTCATGCTATATTATGTTATTATGTTATTTGATACTATCTTGTCTAGCACAGTCTCTGGAGCGTAACAGTAAGAAGCATTTTGTATGAAAGTATTCTGTACTTCTGTATGACAACTATTAAAGAACTTGAACTTGGTACAGAAACTGTGTCAAAATAATTAATAAGAAACGGCTAAATAACAGAGTGGACACTGTATGGAGGAGCAGGCTGTGTGCAGGTAGTGACACTCAACCTGTGTGGAGGGTTTTATACAAACCTCCTTTAAAGAAACAAACGGCAGACCTTCAGTGGAGGATTCTGCATGGTGCTGTGGCAGTGAACGCTTTTGTTTCTATCATCAACCGAGAGGGGGATAATAAATGTCCTTTCTGTGGGTTAACTGAGACTGTTTTTCATGCATCTTTAGAGTGTAACAGGCTTTTAGGGCTGTTTGAGCTGCTCACCGACGTTTTCAGGCATTTTGGTGAAACCCTCTCTGTTATTGGTTATATTTTTGGAGCAGGATATAAAAAATAAAATAAGAAAAAATGGCAACTGCTTAATTTTCTGGTGGGGGAAGCTAAGCGTGCAGTCTATGTGAACAGGAGAAACAGAGTGGAAAATAAACCGGACCAGGATGCAGTGTTAGTGTGGTGCTGTAATGTGAAGGCTAGAGTCTGGCTGGAGTTCAGGTTTTATAAAGCTATGGGACATTTGGAGGCTTTTGCTCGGGAATGGTGTTATGGAAATGTGATTTGTGATGTCAGTGATGATGAATTGGTGTTTAACAACATTATGAATATGTGAAATTCTATTTTTTTGTATTGTTGTGTATTTTTTTTTTTTTTTTTATCTTGAAGATGTAAAGTATTTTAAAGGCTTGTTGTAAAGGTTTTTGATACAGTACAAAATAAAGTACTTTAAAAAATCTCTCTCTCTATCTCTCTTCCTCTATCTCTCTCCTCTCTTCCTCTCTCTCTCATCTCTCTCTCTCTTCCTCTATCTCTCTCTTCCTCTATCTCTCTCTCTTCCTGTCTCTCTCAATCTCTCTCTTCCTCTATCTCTCTCTTCCTCTCTCTCTCTTCCTCTCTCCTCTCTCTCTCTTCCTCCATCTCTCTCTCTCCCTCCTCTCTCTCTTCTCTCTCCCTCCTCTCTCTTCTCTCCCTCTCTCTCCTCTCTCCCTCTCTCTCTTCCTCTATCTCTCTCTTCCTCTATCTCTCTCTCTTCCTGTCTCTCTCAATCTCTCTCTTCCTCCCTCTCTCTCTTCTCTCTCTCCTCTCTCTCTCTTCCTCCATCTCTCTCTTCTCTCTCTCTCTCCCTCCTCTCTCTCTCTCTCTCTCCTCTCTCTCTTCCTCCATCTCTCTTCTCTCTCTCCTCTCTCCCTCTCTCTCTCTCTCCTCTCTCTCTCTCTCCTCTCTCCCTCTCCCTCTCTCTCTCTCTCGTATGAGCTGTCCTTTCGCGTGAAAGAGCGAGGAATGGTGAACATGGCCACTTAACCTGGTTATATACTACGGAAGTGGGCGTGGCTCGGTAGATGTAAGGTGAAAAGTTCTTTCAACGTGCGCAATAGGCGCAAAGGGTTTTAATAGCTGTTTTTCTTTTAATTCGGATGTTCATTCATATGTCACACGTCAGTCCAGGGACCTGCAAGGCTGCACATACCTTATTGTGGTACTTCTCTTAGGCAGTTCTCAGTGAGGTATAGAGGGTCCAGTCTGTGGAATGCAGCCGATCCTATGCCGAGGAAATCTCCATCTCTGCTTATTTATAAAGCAAACTACAAAAAAATGCTCATATCCAAAAAGTAGTAGATAGATAAATAGGTCATACATGTAGGTATGCATTTGGTTATGTGGGTGGGTTTGTAGGCAGGTGGGTGGGTGGTTATGTATTATTATGTACACAGTATATATGCATGTACAGTATGCATATGCTGTGTGTATGTATGTTTGTATTGACACATATCTTTTTAATGTATTACTGGTATTTTAAAATATGTATATTTTTGTATGATTGATTCTACAAAACAGGGGAAGTTCTTCATTAGCCTCTAGGCTTCTAAACTTCTCCTACACAATATGGTTATTATGTATTATTTTTAACTTTTGTTTAACTCTTTGTGTTAATAAATAAATACAAAAATACAATACAAAATACAAATAGGCGCGTCCAGAGTCCAATAGGTGGAGCCAGACGCTTTGCCAGTAATCATATCACTGCTTTTTCCTTTGATGCCTCCAACACCTGGAATGTCCTCCGACTGATTAATTGATTGAACATTTTATTAACAGATTGCAGAATGGGTACAATACAGTACGGCTCAATACACACACTTGTTAAGGGGATGCAGACCAGAGAAAGACTTTCGTCTTGTTTACATCAGGGTCCCCCTTTAGGTTAACCCTTTCACTACCACACTACAGAAGGTTAACCCTTCCACTACTACACTACAGACGGTTAACACTTTCACTACCACACTACAGAACATTAACCTTTCACTACCACACTACAGAAGGTTAACCCTTCCACTACCACACTACAGAAGGTTAACCTTTCACTACCACACTACAGAAGGTTAACCCTTTCACTACCACACTACAGACGGTTAACACTTGCACTGCCTCACTACAGACGGTTAACACTTTCACTACCACACTACAGAAGGTTAACCCGTTCACTACCACAACACAGACGGTTAACCCTTTCACTACCACACTACAGACGGTTAACCCTTTTACTACCACACTACAGACGGTTAACCTATCACTACCACACTACAGACGGTTAACACTTTCACTACCACACTACAGACGGTTAACCCTTTCACTACCACACAATAGACGGTTAACCCTTTTACTACCACACTAGAGACGGTTAACCTTTCACTACCACACTACAGACGGTTAACACTTTCACTACCACACTACAGACGGTTAACCTTTTCACTACCACACTAGACGGTTAACCCTTTCACTACCACACTACACAGTGGCGGCAAGGTGCTGTAGGGGTTAACACTGTCGCCTCACAGCAAGAAGGTTGTGGGTTCGATTCCCGCTTGGGGACCAGGTTTCCATGATGCCAGGTACCCAGGTGGGGTATCTCCCAGGCCTTTCTGTGTGGAGTTTGCATGTTCTCCCCCCGTGCTCGCAAGGGTTCCCCCCCCCCCGATAAGATAAACACAATGGAAAAACATGCACAACAACAGATCGCTAACGCTGTGGCGTCCTTGACGAAGACGGACAGGAGCACTTGGATTGGTCCCCTGGCGCGGCTCACGTTGACGCCTGTCTGCTCCCGGCTGCCCTTGGGGGGGAAGGACGACGGGATGGGTTAATCGCAGAGACAAATCGCATCGGCGATCCTACAGAGACAATGCATGCGTGTGTGTTCCGGTGTGTGTGTGTGTGTTGAGGATAATTGCATGCCAATTAAAGACCTCTGAGCAAGTCCTGCATTATTATTATACAGACGGTTAACCTTAAAGTACAATGTCAAGCTACTTGTACTTTATGAGTATTTTCATTTTAGGAACTTTATACTTTTACTCCACTACATTTCAAGGGAAATATTGTACTTTTTACTCCACTACATTTATCTGAACCCATCAGTTACTAGTTACTTTCAAGAAAAGGATTTTGCATAGAAAACACAATATATACAACATTAAAAATAATTATGAAGATTATATACTTTCACATGTGAAGCCTGTCAACTTCAAGAGGACGTAATCAGAGCAGCATATCTGGACCACATACCACTTTAACATAACCTTTAATCAGAGCAGCATAACTGGACCACATACCACTTTAACATAACCTTTAATCAGAGAAGCATAACTGGACCACATACCACTTTAACATGACCTTTAATCAGAGCAGCATAACTGGACCACATACCACTTTAACATAACCTTTAATCAGAGCAGTATAACTGGACCACATACCACTTTAACATAACCTTTAATCAGAGCAGTATAACTGGACCACATACCACTTTAACATAACCTTTAATCAGAGCAGCATAACTGGACCACATACCACTTTAATATAACCTTTAATCAGAGCAGCATAACTGGACCACACACCACTTTAATATAACCTTTAATCAGAGCAGCATAACTGGACCACACACCACTTTAACATCACCTTTAATCAGAGCAGCATAACTGGACCACACACCACTTTAACACAACCTATAGAGGTCAATGGATACACAAACGTCACAAATGTAGAATGTGTGCTTTTACTTTAGATACTTAAGTACATTCAATAGGGACCACATCTCCCCAGTCCTTGTCTCTCTCCACTGGCTCCCAGTGAGGAAGAGAATCAACTTTAAAATGCTACTCCTCACCTACAAAGCCCTCGACGGTCTCGCTCCGGCCTACATTGAGGAACTCTTGGTCCAACCCGTCAGCTCCAGGTCCCTCAGATCAAATGACCAACTGTGGCTGAGGGTCCCACGGGCCAAACTGGTGACAAAGGGTTTCCAGTAGGGATGCTCGATATTGGCTTTTTTACCGATAACGATATACCGATATTGTCCAACTCTTAATTTCCGATACCAACCGATACCGATATACGCAGGGTCCCCCCCCCCCCCCCCCCCCCCCCAAAACAGAATAATTTCAGGTAATTAACATTACATATCTCTTGTTGTGGAATTAACACAACATTATGCATACTTTTGACAATAAATAAAATCAGAATTTGTTCGTACTTGCTTGCCTGGGTAAATAAAGGTTATAGAAATGTAATTTCTTTTTAAATAATTGTTTATTTTTAATTTTTTAACCGATACCGATATTTTCCGATATCACATTTTAATGCCGATATAGATTCCGGGCCTTTGCAGTGATGACGCCGACACTGTGGAATAAGCTCCCTCTCAACATCGAGTCTGCCACCACCGTACAGACATTCAAGGCCTCGCTTAAAACCCACCTTTTCTCTCCGGATGATCACTGAGTTACTTTGCTGTTGTGTTGTGTGTCTGAGGTGTTCTCATGTTCTCTGTCTGTCCGTCTGCCTGGTTCCGTTTTCTTTGTCCTGTCCATTTATCTGTATTCTTTTTCCCCCGGGCTGCGCCCCGAACCGATGTAAATATTAGCTGGGGGGTGCATTATAAATGCAAATATCATATCATATCATATCAATAGCAAAAACGTCTCTACTTTTACTTAAGTAGAATTTTTATGGAGGACTTTTACTTTTACCAGATTACTCATTTATCTGAGTACTTTTACTTTTACTTAAGTAAAGGAACTGTGTACTTCTTCCACCAATGACATTTAGTAATTCTCATTAAAAGTTCTGTACAACAGGTCAGCAGGAAGGGTGCAACTCCTTCAACGAAGTAGCACTGCTTGTGAAAAACAGTGCTAAGCTTGAGTGCTACAGTCTTGAGTGCATCGTAGTAAAGACATACTACCATAGTACGTAGTGATATAGGCAAGGACGATTATTTACATTTAGTCATTTAGCTGACTTATGTATCCAAAGCGACTTACGCGTTCTGTACAACAGGTCAGCAGGAAGGGTACAACTCTTACAGCTGAGTAGCAATGTTCATCAAACAGTGCTGAAACCTGGGTGCTGCAGTGGTGAGTGCAGAGCAGTAGAGACATATTAGTATAGTAGGAAGAGTGCATGATAGTAGAGGACAGTAAGAAGGTTATCTTTGTTCTTTTTTTTTTTCATTTCAGATATTGGGTCTCATTCCCGAACGGATTTACGACCAAAGATTTCCTCTTAGGCAGATTTCTGCCAATTTAAGACATATTAGGGCTGGTAGCGCGATTCCCCAAATTTTCCTGAGATGGGATTTGAGCGTGGCTGAGAGCAGATTTAAGAGTGCTGAGGAGCACACTTATGATTGATTGACTAATTGAAAATTGTGTTAACTTGACAGACTGTGTTCTCATAGTGATTCGTTCGTGTCAACGCTACAGGCCTCCTTGGAATTAATTACTTAATCATAATTAAAATAAATATGACAATATTTGTACGATGAGAAATTACGCATTTGATGTCGGAAAAATAAATAATATGGATTCATCTGATCACAGGGCAGCTGGGTTAACCATATCTAAACCAGCTATTTTGGACACATGTATAATTACTTTAATTACTTAGATATTCAAACACAATTATGCAATTATTGTGAAATGATTGAAAATAATAATTATTTTATGCCTTCTGTGGAATTTGTATTTCTTATGTGTTACATATCTGTTTTAATGATTAATTATATACATTTGAAAGAATGCAGGTCAACATGCAATATATCCCATTGATTGGTATACAATGGGACAGACCTTTGTTTGATAATAATAATAATACATCTATCTTATATAGCGCTTTTCCAGGTGCTCAAAGACGCTATATATATAGATATAAACCTGCATTCCTTCGAATATATCATTAATCAATTAAACTTATATTGAAATACACTATATAGCCTATACACCAACACTGAAATTACAGTGGATAAATAAATAAATAAGAACTAAAGCTAATCATGTGGAAATAGACTGCATTAATATTCCATAAGTCTTGTGTGCGCCAGTATAGCCTACGTGTCTAATGAATTAACAGTATATAGGCTTATATTATTCTAATTACTTGTTTCATTAGGATTTAGTAGATACTATATATATGATCTGCCCTACGTACAGTATAAGTACAGTCTGTACTTATACTGTACGTAGGGCAGAGCATATATATATAGTATCTACTAAATCCTAATGAAACAAGTCCTGCAGTTTCTGTATGAAAGGTGCTATACAAATAAAGTATATTATTATTATTATTATTATTATTATTAATGGAATAATAAGCCTTTACTGCGTTCATTCATTACGCGCGTAGGCTATACAGTATACTGCGCGCGCTGCGGCAGGTGCCTGAGCTGTACTATATATGATGACAATACAATTAATCTAATCTAATTTCGATGGGTCGCAAAACGCTTCCGCATCCATTTTCCCACGGCTGCATCATTAGTTGCCTTATAAGGAGCTCTGGAGGCGTTTTGTATGCAAATTACCTGAACGGGGACGCGCATTCGCGTTTCAGACTGGTGCCATTCCCCAACGCAGATATCTCAGGTGCGAACGTTTGAGACACTTAAAGGTCAACCTCCACGTTGTATTTTTGTTCAATAAACAATGTGGACTAGGCCAACAGTGACTTTCATGAAGAATTGGAAAAAAAATTATTGAAATTGACCCAGTTTTAGCGTTTTTATCAAAAAATTTTGTCTGCCCAACACAATCAACATGCACATGCATATTTTAATCAATGGTTTATAACGTGCACGTGTAATGTCGTCACAACAGGTATTGGTCACCAGGGGGCTCACCAGGGGGCGCTGAGAGTCACACAGCTAGTGGCAGGCAGAGAGCCTTGCTACCATAGATATATGCTTGCTACTACTAGCCGAATGGAAATGTATCTGTTTCACCTCACTATTGCTCCGTGATTATAGCCATCCATCCATCTCTAAAGCTAACCACTATTTGTAAAAGCCACAACCACGTTACCATATTTGTAAGAATGTAAATCATTGTGTCGTCGTTGTACACATATTGTGTTTATAACGTTAGTAGATAACATAGCTTAGCTTGGTAGCTATTGTGCTAACAACATATCCCGACATCCGGCTCGCTGGCCGGCATGAACGGCCGACCCAAAATGGTTCTCTCCTCTCTGTACACCCCGACCCGTCCCCACGGGTGCCCTGCCGGGGGGCCCATGGACGCGACGGCGGCGGTAGCCGCAGGGCGCCCGAGCCCGCAAAGGCTAGTGTTACACGATAGCTATGAGCTAACTAGCGCTGCGGGCTCGCTGTTGTCGAGTCCACAAGCTTCACTCGGTGCATCAGTCACGAAAGGGGCTATGATGAGCTTGGCAAGCCAGAGTAAAACACAGTTTTCATTCAATCAATCAATAACAACATTAACCAGACTCTCGTTGTGTCTATTATGCTAACGCTAACGTTACCTCATTGTGTCTATTCTACACAGATAGCCTCTCGTGTCTATCTGCTAACGTTAGCATTAGGCTAACTAACGTTACGTCCCTAACCCCCAACAACAAGCGTAACTAATCAGCGATCTTTTTGTCAGACTAAACTCTCCGCTCGGTGGCAAATTGTGTTGATGTCGGTTTTGTTTCATCAATAAATGAGGCAGAATACACAGTGACTGTATCCTTTTTTATTGCACTTGTTTCTTGCTGCAAACATACAAAAGACATCCTACGCGAGACATTAAAGATGGCGGCGTTCTGTTTTCGTTCAGACTCTCCAAACAGTGACGTCACGCGTCTCTCTTCTGACCAATCAGTGGTCTGCAGTTTTTCACGTGTCATTTCTGGAGCTCTCATGCTGATCATCAGCAGCCCTGCCTCCCCACACGGAGACAAACTGAGTACTTTATTTTAGTGGAAAAGCAACATTAGATTCGGCTCATTAATATGCAAGACACACCTGTTGTGACGTCGGCGTTTGATAAGCTTTTTTGATTCGCGCGTGCATGTTATTCGTGCGTGGACCTTTTTAACTCTTTCAGAGTGGCATTTCCGGTGTCAAATGGAAAAAAATAAATAATGAAATTATATACCAATGATGTAAACTACCCATAATTGATCAGTAGGGTTTAACCTAGAGGTTGGGCTTTAAGACATATTACCAGCGTGTTGAGGACTCAGAGTGAACTTGTCATTGATTCTGTCTCAGTCGGTTACAAGATAAGTCTTCCAAGAGAACTCTTTGGAAAATATTGTGGAATGAGACCCATTGATTGAAGAAGTGTGTCTTTAGTCGACGACAAAAGGCTGATCGGGTTTCGGCTGTCCTAACTGTGGTGGGAAGTTCGTTCCACCATTGTGGAGAGAGGACCGAGAATATGCGGCTTCTCTTTGACGACCTCCCGGAGCTCGGATAGGAGTTTTGATTGATTGATTGAAAACTTTATTAACAGATTGCAGAATGGGTACAGTACAGTACAGCTCAATACATACAATTGTTAAGAGGATGCAGACCTGAGAAAGACTTTCGTCTTGTTTCCATCAGGGTCCCCCATTTTCAATTCATCATATGACACACATGACATACAGATAGACAGTACTGCTACATCTATACATTTATGACATACCAGATTTTCAAATACAGTACTGTTTGTGATACTAAAAAAATCCAGAAGAAGAGTATATACATTTGACATAGAAACTGTGCATTGGGGAGGTTGGGTAGGTGGGGTGGGGCTGTACATTGGAGGTGGGGGGGGGGGGTTGGGTAGGGGGGGGGGGACACTGTACATTGGAATACTGACATACATTTGACATGGAAACTGTACATTGGAGGAGGTTGGGTAGGTGGGGTGGGGTTGGGTGGGGCTGTACATTGGAATACTGACAAAGCCATGCTTGGTCTTTATTGTACAACTGGGTTAGGACATTTGTAGGGGCCAGTTTTGAATTGCAGTCTCCCGTAGGTGTTCTTTGAGAGTGTTTTTGAAGGTGGGTAGTGATTTAGATTCCTTTACAGCTTTGGGTAGGGCGTTCCACATTGTTGTGGCATAATTGCGAAACGTGTTTAGTCCCTTGTTTGAGCCGAATCTGGGTTTTACATGATTTGTGGAGCTCCCTCTGGTGTTGTGATCGTGGTATTCACTGACCTTTGGGAAGTATTTTGACATGTACATGGGTACCTTGGTCGTGTAGTGTATCTTGTAGACCAGGCCCATTGCAAGTTGCTGTACTCTGTTGTCTACTCTAAGCCATCCTAGGTTGGCAAAGTGTGCAGGGGTGAGGTGGGTTCTAGGAGTCAGGTCAAGCAGTAGTCTGACTAGTTTGTTTTGAGATGTTTGTAATTTGGTTTTTAGTGCCTTTGAGGTGCTTTGGTACCATGAGGTGCAAGCATAGTCGTAGTACCCTTGAATGAGTGCTCCTGCCAGAGTCTTCAGGGTATTCTTGTTTACCAGGGAGGAGATCCGGTACAAGAATCGAGTTCGTTGATTGACTTTTTTTATTACATTGGATGCCATTTTGTCACAGGAAAGATTAGCCTCTAGGATGGAACCCAGGTAGGTAATTTCATCTTTCCTTGTGACAATATTGTCACCCACTGTAACTGAGAAGCCGTCTGTTTTGCTGAGTTTGTTATTTGAACCGAAGAGAATGGACTCTGTTTTGCCCATGTGTAATGATAGTTTGTTGTCGGCGAGCCATATGCAGATTTTGCCTAGTTCCGAGCTGAGGGTTTTTTCAACCTGTAACTTGTTCTTGTCAGAGACCAGCAGGGCTGAGTCGTCCGCAAACAGGAACAAGTTGCAGTCACAAGCTGACGACATGTCATTTGCATAAATTAGGAACAGTAGTGGTCCTAGTATGCTTCCTTGTGGAACACCACAGTTCACTGTGAGGGGGGGGGATAGGGTACCGTTTACCTCCACCATCTGTTCTCTCCCCTCCAGGTAGGATTGTATCCAGCTCACTGATAAACTATCAAAACCAATTGCTTTTAGCTTGTCAATCAGAATGGTGTGATTGACAGTGTCGAAGGCCTTTTGTAGGTCTAGCATGACCATGCCGCAGTATTTGCCCGCGTCCACCTCTTGCTTGATGTGGTCGTTCAAATAGAGAAGGCATGTGTCAGTGGAGTGGGATGTTCTGAAGCCAGATTGGAATTCGTAGATTAGATTTTTATCCGTAAGGTACTTTTCGACCTGTTCGTATACTATTTTTTCCATGACTTTCGAGATGGATGTAAGGATAGAAACAGGGCGGTAGTTGCCTGGGTCTAATTTGCTGCCCTTTTTGTGCAGGGGTGTTACTCTCGCTATTTTGAAGTCCTTGGGGACGTGTCCCTGTTTTATGGAGAGGTTTATTATGTGTGTGATGACTGGGGTGATGGCGGCTGCTGAGTCTCTGAGGAATTTGGAGGGGATGTTGTCATGGCCAGTGGCCTTGTTCGGTTGGAGGGCGCTCAGTTTATTGAGTACCTCATCTGTAGTTACCATTTACAGTTTGAAATCGTCTTTGTGGACGCCTAGGTTCTTGTAGTATGCTACTATGTGTTCTACCCCATACTGCCCTGAGTGGGAGGGTAGTTTGTTTACCAGTGTTGTGGCTATGTTTGTGAAGAAAGTGTTTAAGTAATTGGCTACATCCAGTTTGTCTGTGATGAGCGTGTTGTCCGTCTTTATGTTTATGTTTGAGAACCTGGTTTTAAGTTTTTTTTACTGCAGCCTAGTTGATTATTGAGTAATTTCCAAAGTTCACGTGGTTTATTTTTGTTTTCCTCAGTTTTGTCATTGATGAAATTTTTTTTTGCAGTTTTTATCATCGAGTTTACGTCATTTCTTAGTCTGTTTCTTTCTAGTTTGAGTTCAGTCACGTGGGCTTGGAGTTCACTGCTCGTGCTTTTGGTAAGCTTTGACTGACTTTTATGAAATTCAGAGCATTTTTTGTCTCTGGCTTTCATAGCGGTCAGTATTTCAGTGTGCATCCACGGCTCAGCGCGATTTTTTACCCTGGTGGTTCTTAGGGGGGCCATGTTGTTTAGTATTGTTGAGAATTTGGTTTTGAAGCCAAGCCAGGTTTCTTCAACCAGTGTACCATTGAGTTCATCTGACCAGTCCAGGCTCTTCAGTTCAAGGTTAAAGGCCTCGCTAGAGTACGTTTTGAGGTCTCTAGATGTGACCATTTTGTGACAGCCAGCCTTTTGCTTTGGCTTTTTGCGGGAACAGAATATCATATAATGATCACTTAACCCGCATGCTATCACCCCTTTATTGGAGATCATGGACTTGTCGGAGGTCAGGATGAGGTCAATGGTAGTCTGGGTTGATTCACACACCCTTGTGGGTTGGGTGATTAGCTGGCTGAAACCGTGCAGATCAGAAAATCTACTGAAGGCCTTGAAGACGGGTGCTGCTTTACGTAGCATATCCGTGTTCCAGTCCCCAATAAGGATTTTTTCTACGCCCTCCACCCCAGTTAAGCACCCATCAAGTGTGTCATAAAAGCCACTCTGTTCTGGTGGTCTATAGATTGTGCCTATTAGTACTGATTTTGCCCTTTCAAATAAGATTTCAATCCATACAGTTTCAATCTCGTCATGGTTAAGGTCAGTACGGTTGCTGAATTTGGTATCTTTGTGTATATACACACAGACACCACCTCCATACTGGTTCCTATCCCTCCTGATGATTGAATAGTCCTCGATTTCTATCTCTGGATCCTGAACAGATGAGTCAAGTTTTGTTTCTGTGAAACATAATATATTTGCCTTACCGTTTAAAAACAAATGTCTGATTTCAGCCAATTTCGGTTTCAAGCTGTTTATGTTTAAGTGAAATATGTGAAGTCCATTTGAGTTTGTTATTTCATTAATGTCGTCAAGTTCAAATTGTTTTTCCACTGTGGTGTGTGGTTGATCTTGTTGCGGTAGGTGGGGAGGGGGGGATGGGGTCCTGTGTTCATTGAAAAGTACCTAGCGGAAAAAAATCTAATCTACGAATTCCAATCTGGCTTCAGAACATCCCACTCCACTGACACATGCCTTCTCTATTTGAATGACCACATCAAACAAGAGGTGGCCGCAGGCAAATACTGCGGCATGGTCATGCTGGACCTACAAAAGGCCTTTGACACGGTCAATCACTCCATTCTGATTGACAAGCTAAAAGCAATTGGTTTTGATAGTCTATCAGTGAGCTGGATGCAATCCTACCTTGAGGGGAGGGAACAGATGGTGGAGGTAAACGGTACCCTATCCCCCCCCTCACAGTGAGCTGTGGTGTTCCACAAGGAAGCATACTAGGACCGCTACTGTTCCTAATTTATGCAAATGACATGTCGTCAGCTTGTGACTGCAACTTGTTCCTGTTTGCGGACGACTCAGCCCTGCTGGTCTCTGACAAGAACAAGTTACAGGTTGAAAAAACCCTCAGCTCGGAACTAGGCAGAATCTGCATATGGCTCGCTGATAACAAACTATCATTACACATGGGCAAAACAGAGTCCATTCTCTTCGGTTCAAATAACAAACTCAGCAAGACCGACGGCTTCTCAGTTACAGTGGGTGACAATATTGTCACAAGGAAAGATGAAATTACCTACCTGGGTTCCATCCTAGAGGCTAATCTCTCCTGTGACAAAATGGCATCCAATGTAATAAAAAAAGTCAACCAACGAACTCGATTCTTGTACCGGATCTCCTCTCTGGTAAACAAGAACACCCTGAAGACTCTGGCAGGAGCACTCATTCAGGGGTACTACGACTATGCTTGCACCTCATGGTACCAAAGCACCTCAAAGGCGCTAAAAACAAAATTACAAACATCTCAAAACAAACTGGTCAGACTACTGCTTGACCTTACTCCTAGAACCCACCTCACCCCTGCCCACTTTGACAACCTAGGATGGCTTAGAGTAGACGACAGAGTACAACAACTTGCAATGGGCCTGGTCTACAAGATACACTACACGACCAAGGTACCCATGTACATGTCAAAATACTTCCCAAAGGTCAGTGAATACCACGATCACAACACCAGAGGGAGCTCCACAAATCATGTTAAACCCAGATTCGGCTCAAATAAGGGACTAAACACGTTTCGCAATTATGCCACATCAATGTGGAACGCCCTACCCAAAGCTGTAAAGGAATGTGGATCACTACCCACTTTCAAAACCTCTCTCAAGGGACACCTACGGGAGACTGCAATTCAACACTGGCCCCTGTAAATATCCTAACCCAACCCCCTCCAATGTACAGTCATTTACCTAGTATGGTTTTGTCAATAGTTCAATGTACAATTTTGTTTGTTTGTACAGTGTCTCCTCCCCCCCCCCTCAATGTACAGTATTACTTGTTTATACAGTGTGCCCCCCGCCCCCCCCCCCCCCCCCAACCACCTCCAATGTAAATTACCCAGTATGGTTGTCAATATCCCAATGTACCCAACCCCCCCCACACAACCTCCTCCAATGTACAGTTTCTACGTCAAATGTATATACTCCCTTTTCTTGACTCCTTCTGTATCACAAACAGTACTGTATTTGCAAATCTGGTATGTCATAAATGTATAGATGTAGCAGTACTGACTATCTGTATGTCATGTATGTCATATATGTCCGGATGAATTGAAAATGGGGGACCCTGATGTAAACAAGACGAAAGTCTTTCTCTGGTCTGCATCCCCTTAACAATTGTGTGTATTGAGCTGTACTGTATTGTACCCATTCTACAATCTGTTAATAAAGTTTTCAATCAATCAATCAATCAATCAATTGATGTTAGGAGGGGGGGTGGGGATGATCCTTTGTCCTCTGCTGGTGTCTGTATTGCTCGGTGTGAAAGCCCGCGACGTGGGGGGGGGGGCTGGTCGCTGTCCACAGATGTGTCTGGAAGTCCTCCATTGTGGGGGAGGGGGGGTGGGTCTGCCTTTTGTCCTGGCCCGGGTAGCCTAGCTAGCATGGCGGGGCTAGCCAAGCCAGCCGGCGGGTCCCTGGTGATCTCGACGTCCAGCGTCGCTCTGTGTCCCCTGGTTGTAAGCGCTCTGCCTCTCGCATCTCGCCTCATCTGCAGGGGCTTCGGTGAGGGCATGTCGCCGCCTGCTGGCCGGTTGGTGCATCCGCTGGCTGTTGTGAAATCTGCGTGGATGTTGTTGATGTTGCTGTCGACGGCCGGCGTCGATGTGAGGAGGAGCCGTTGATTCTTCGCCTGTCGGCGTGTTAAAACCGGTCCCGGGTGTTGGTGAATGTCACCCGACAGGAGCAAGTATAATAGAAACATAGATTTTCTATTAAACTGGCCTGTCGGGGGTAGTTTCTATCGGTCCGGGTTCGCTGTTAAGACTCTGTGAACAGCTGCTATTCCAATCGCTGGGTGTTTTTGCTCCGAGCATTTCAGCAAGTAAAAGTCACAATGGGACTGTTTATTTGCGCCTTCTTTACTTTCCACTTCTGTCTGGAGTTGATTCAGTGGTGAGTTGATGTACAAGTCCATAATCCACAGGAGTGAAAGTAAAAAATGCGCAAAATACCTTGTCGATCTGTAGCGTTTGTTTTGCCGGGAGCTGTTTGAAATGCGACCGTCCATGTCGAAGCCGGATGCACTACCAAGTGGCTCTGAGGCGGCCAGAAGAAGTAGAGCGGAGGGGTCTTGAGGGTGTGTAGTTAGAAGATGCAGAGCGGAGGGGTCTTGAGGGTGTGTAGTTAGAAGATGCAGAGCGGAGGGGTCTTGAGGGTGTGTAGTTAGAGACCATTGACCGGAGGTAGGCAGGAGCCGTTCCATTCGCTGCACAATATGCCAGGTCGAGGGCCTTGAAGCGGAATCGTGCGGCGATGGGGAGCCAGTGCAGGTCCCTAAGAAGTGGGGTGACATGGGCTGACTTTGGTAGGTTGAGATCAGACGGATGAGTCTGGATGAGTTGAAGAGGCTTGGTGGTGGTGATCAGTAGACCAGCAAGCAGTGCATTGCAGTGGTCAAGGCGAGACATGACTGTTGATTTGGACAAGGAGATGAGCGGCTTCTTTTGTCAGGAAGGGGCAGATCCTTCTGACGTTGCTCATGAGGAATCTGCACGTGTGTGTGTACAGTATGTGTGTGGGGGTGGGTGTGTGTGTGACACGCCCCTTGATTGTAATGAGCTGGACAGGTGTGTGTGTGTGTGTGGGAACATGAACGCGATATCTGCCATGCGAGACTAGGCGAGCAGGCTATAAGGCTTGTTGTCAACTATGAAGTGTTCGACTTTCTGACTCCCCCCCGGCTGCAATCGTCTCTCGCTTGTTCGATACGAGAAGGCATGAGACGTAATAATGTTACCCTGAGATTTTGTGTAGAGGGAAAAGAGGAGGGGTCCAAGGACCGAGCCCTGGGGGACACCTGTCCGAAGGGGGCGGGGGGCCGACAGGGTCCCTCTCCGTGACACTTGGTAGGAGCGGTCGTCGAGGTAGGATGTCAGAGCCAGCCACTCCCATTCCTGTGAAGGACGCGAGGAGGATCTGATGGTTGGCTGTGTGGAAAGCTGCCGACAGGTCCAGGAGAATCAGGACAAAGGAGAGGCCTTTCGCTTTTGCTAAGTGAAGAGCATCTGTGACCGCTATGAGGGCCGTCTCTGTGGAGTGACCAGTCCTGAAGCCTGACTGATAAGGATCTAGGAGGTCATTCTGTAAGAGATAATCACTAAGTTGGTTGGATACAGCACGTTCAAGTGTTTTATTAGAAAGAAAGGAGAGAAGAGAGACAGGACGATAGTTGTCTATTTAGTAATAATATGTTTTTGGCTAAAACTGACACATTTACAGAAATGTTTATTAATGTGTACTGTCCTTTTTAAATAAACTGAAACTGAATAATAATAATAACTTTCTTTTTATAGCACCTTTCATACAGGGGATTGCAGTTCAAAGTGCTTTACATCAGTAAGAAATAAGACATAAAATCAGTGTAAAACAAGCAGCAAGAGCAAAGCATAAAGTGGGATAAGATAATGCAGATATTAATCAAATCATATCAGAACCTCACGTACAGTAGGCTTCTTGAATTTCTGTAATCTCTTACAAAACATGATAAAGGTTATAGTATGGACCCAGCGGATAGTGGGGCGTAAAGACAAAAGTAAAAATAAGTAAAATAATACCAAGGGTAGAATTAGCAGACATATAAAAATCACAGTTTTTCACATTAGGATCTAACATTCCAACAGGCCACCTTGTTTATGGTTTGATTCGGTTTTATTAGAATAGAAAAGACATGAATGATGAAATGAGCACATACAAATACATTTCAGGTAACTAACATTGCATACCTCTTGTCGTGGAATTAACACAACATTATGCATACTTTTGACAATAAAAGTATGCATTGGTGGGTTAATTTCACTGGATGCATCAACAAGGCTTTCTAAATGTAAACATTATCTGTGCACCTCCCCTTTTCTTCTCTCTCTCCCTCTGGTTCTCACTCTCCCTTTTCCCTCTCTCTCTTTCCTTCTCTCTCCCTTATTTATTGTAATTCTCCTTGTATACTATTGCTACTGTCATTTTGTATTTAATTTACTTGTACAGTATGCATGTACAGTACACATAACCTTGTTTTTTGTTGCAGCCCCCCGCCCCCCCCCCCCCCCCCCCATTCCCTCTAAAGGATATAGGTTTTTGATCAGGCTGCTTTTGTATAATAAGAATTTGTTCTTACTTGGTTGCCTGGGTAAATAAAGGTTACAAAAAAAAGAAAAAAGATTTAAAAAGAAATAAAAATAAAATCCGATATTACATTTTAATGCCAATATCGGCCAATAATATCGGTAGGCCGAAAATATCGGACATCTCTAATTGGTATCAATTATATTTAAAAATAGATACGCTGGTCTCAGGCTCTACCATATGTTCATTAATTCTGCTGTTGCACCATAGTAAACAAATATCCCTGGATAGAGGGCCTGTGTGAACGTGGTCTGTACTGTATGGAGGAGGGTCATGGTCATGGTGTCAGAGACACTGTAGAAGGACAGAGTACCTGCCTTGTGATCCAGGTACACTCCTATCCTGGAGGACTCAGGGCCTGAGACTGTAGTCTGAACACTATTGTGACAGAACATGTAGCCTCTTCTGTAGCTGTAGCTCACTAAACACCAGGACTTGTTATTGCCTCCAAAGCCTGACTCATCATCATCACCATCACCATCTCTTCTCATGTCTCTGTAACAGACTGCCGTCTTAACATAGGAGCCGCTCCACTCTACTTCCCAGTAACAGCGTGCAGACTGACCCTCTCTGCACAACACCTGAGGCCAGTCAGTGAATCTCTCAGGATGGTCAGTGTAGCCCTGGTAGTTTCTTGTACGAGTCACCTTCCTGTTCTCCACTGACAGGGACATGCCGTTCATCACTGTGTTTGGGTCCAGTGAGAGGGGACGGGCGTCTGGGAGAAAAAGACATGACATCAAATCAGAGCAAGTTAAACACACAACCTCTACAGGGAGGTGCAGTCTGACGTCACTCTGGAGTGCCCGCGAGGTCCACCCGTACAGGGATTCATCACTGGGAAAATGGATCATGGGATAAAAGACTCTGTGCGGAGCTCCGTTGTTAGGTGCAGGTCCAGGCAAAGCAGCCTGGCAGACGGACAGCTTCTGTAGGATCCGTCTCTCTCGTATCTCCAACTGACCCATATTCAATTCAGATTCTTTAACTGTAATTTTTTTTGCTGTTTTGCTTCATGTATTACATACCTTGTAATTTTATTTGGTTGTTTGTTTGATGTGTGTTTTAATGATTTCCCTTACCTCTGTGATGTATGTGTCATCCGTCTCTTTTCTATTTTATCCTCTCCTTTTGTCCTCTCGCCAGGCCGTCATTGTAAATAAGAATTAGTTCTTAACCCTTTCACTACCACGCTACATAAGGTTAACCTTTCACTACCACACAACAGACTGTTAACCGTAAAAAAATTATATAAATAAAAAAAGATCCCCGATATACTGTATGTAGTCTTTTACCGACAGGTCAACATCGATAACTGCCACATCACCCTCCAAGCAGTCATACGGTTTCATTTTTATTTTACAATGGTAATAAATTACGACATGTCAAGTGCCAAAACAAACATGCTAACCTTTTTACTCCAAATTATGTAAGGGATAATGTATAGCTACGAGGTCATTGTCGCAAAATAATTGACCGACACGGAGTTCTGGAACACCGAGGCGCAGCCGAGGTGTTATAAACACAGTGAAGGTCAATTATTTTGCGACAATGACCAAGTATAGCTATACATTATCCCGCTTATTACATGGCTAACTTACTAACAATATACCTAATCCATTTTACACCATCGACAAGACGAGGTAACAATTCTGCCGCATGAACATTGAAAAGCGTTCCATTCTTGCACAAGATGTGTTCCCTTCTATCACTAACATTATCGTTTAAGCATTTTTGCAGTAGGAGTTAAATCATTTTGTGTCCTGTACTGTTGTAATTGTGTAGGGACTGTCCTGCTCCACTAGGGGCAGGCTTTTCTCATTCACTAGGCTGGAAGCGCGATTTTGCGCGCCGCGTGGGAGCAAATTCGAGACACATATTCGGTTGCAAAAAGGTGTCCCACGGTCTCCTCTATGGCCGTGAATATTTTCACGCGGATCGGAATCACGGCGCGCCCGTGGGACACTTTACCGTTTCGGCGAGTTTATTCCACGCTTTCAACTTTCCTTTTCTAAGCGTTTTTGGGGCTACATGTGAATGGGTAAAAGTTGCGGGACGCCCAGATGTACCCACGGTAGAAAGCTCGCGTGGAGCCCATAATAGGCTCACTTAATACAGTGTTTTTAAAAGCACGCAACATTTTCAGGGTCTCGAGCCGACCTTTTCCCCTCGTTTTCGATGATGGAAGTGATTTAGGAAAAGCTTCGGCACGCCGAGAGGTACCCGTGGATTTAATCTCGCGAGGATCGGGGCAATATTCGGCCTGTGGGAGCCGTGGGAGAGAGAGAGAAAGAGAGAGAGAGAGACAGAGACAGACCTGTCCTGCTGCATCACTGTGATCCACTGTCCTGCTACATCACTGTGATCCACTGTCCTGCTACATCACTGTGATCCACTGTCCTGCTACATCACTGTGATCCACTGTCCTGCTACATCACTGTGATCCACTGTCCTGCTGCATCACTGTGATCCACTGTGATCCACTGTCCTGCTACATCACTGATCCACTGTCCTGCTGCATCACTGTGATCCACTGTCCTGCTGCATCACTGTGATCCACTGTCCTGCTGCATCACTGTGATCCACTGTCCTGCTACATCACTGTGATCCACTGTCCTGCTACATCACTGTGATCCACTGTCCTGCTGCATCACTGTGATCCACTGTCCTGCTGCATCACTGTGATCCACTGTCCTGCTGCATCACTGTGATCCACTGTCCTGCTGCATCACTGTGATCCACTGTCCTGCTGCATCACTGTGATCCACTGTCCTGCTGCATCACTGTGATCCACTGTCCTGCTACATCACTGTGATCCACTTCACCTCCTTCTACCTCCTTCACCTCCTTCTACCTCCTTCACCTTCTTCTACCTCCTACAGGACACAAAATGATTTAACTGCCTCTCCATTTTTATTTTTGGTTAAAATTTTATTCGACGATTTCTTTTTACCATTAATTGCGAATATCTGTCATGTATCAGTTGATTGATTGGTTAATTGAATCATTCATCCATTGATTGAGTGTGCTAGACGGGTTCCAAGGTGAGTAGGTACCGAGTAGGTACTGAGTAGGTAGAGAGTAGGTACTGAGTAGGTACTGAGTAGGTAGAGAGTAGGTACTGAGTAGGTAGAGAGTAGGTAGAGAGTAGGTACTGAGTAGGTAGTGAGTAGGTAGAGAGTAGGTAGTGAGTAGGTAGAGAGTAGGTAGTGAGTAGGTACTGAGTAGGTAGAGAGTAGGTACTGAGTAGGTACTGAGTAGGTACTGAGTAGGTAGAGAGTAGGTAGAGAGTAGGTAGAGAGTAGGTACTGAGTAGGTAGTGAGTAGGTAGAGAGTAGGTACTGAGTAGGTAGAGAGTAGGTACTGAGTAGGTAGAGAGTAGGTACAGAGTAGGTACAGAGTACGTACAGAGTAGGTACAGAGTAGGTACAGAGTAGGTACAGAGTAGGTACTGAGTAGGTACTGAGTAGGTAGAGAGTAGGTACTGAGTAGGTACTGAGTAGGTAGAGAGTAGGTACTGAGTAGGTACTGAGTAGGTAGTGAGTAGGTAGAGAGTAGGTACTGAGTAGGTAGAGAGTAGGTAGAGAGTAGGTAGAGAGTAGGTACTGAGTAGGTACTGAGTAGGTAGAAAGTAGGTACTGAGTAGGTAGTGAGTAGGTACTGAGTAGGTAGAGAGTAGGTACTGAGTAGGTACTGAGTAGGTACTGAGTAGGTAGTGAGTAGGTAGAGAGTAGGTACTGAGTAGGTAGAGAGTAGGTACTGAGTAGGTACTGAGTAGGTAGAAAGTAGGTAGTGAGTAGGTACTGAGTAGGTAGAGAGTAGGTAGAGAGTAGGTAGAGAGTAGGTAGAGAGTAGGTACTGAGTAGGTACTGAGTAGGTAGAGAGTAGGTAGAGAGTAGGTAGAGAGAGTAGGTACTGAGTAGGTAGTGAGTAGGTAGTGAGTAGGTACTGAGTAGGTACAGAGTAGGTACTGAGTAGGTAGAGAGTAGGTACTGAGTAGGTAGAGAGTAGGTACTGAGTAGGTACTGAGTAGGTAGAGAGTAGGTACTGAGTAGGTAGAGTGTAGGTACTGAGTAGGTAGAGAGTAGGTAGTGAGTAGGTAGAGAGTAGGTACTGAGTAGGTAGAGAGTAGGTACTGAGTAGGTAGTGAGTAGGTACTGAGTAGGTACTGAGTAGGTAGAGAGTAGGTACTGAGTAGGTAGAGAGTAGGTACTGAGTAGGTACTGAGTAGGTAGAGAGTAGGTACTGAGTAGGTACTGAGTAGGTAGAGAAAGTAGGTACTGAGTAGGTAGATAGTAGGTACTGAGTAGGTAGAGAGTAGGTAGTGAGTAGGTACTGAGTAGGTAGAGAGTAGGTAGAGAGTAGGTAGAGTGTAGGTACTGAGTAGGTACTGAGTAGGTAGAGAGTAGGTACTGAGTAGGTACTGAGTAGGTACTGAGTAGGAAGAGAGTAGGTACTGAGTAGGCACTGAGTAGGTAGAGAGTAGGTAGAGAGTAGGTACTGAGTAGGTAGAGAGTAGGTACTGAGTAGGTACTGAGTAGGTAGAGAGTAGGTAGAGAGTAGGTACTGAGTAGGTACTGAGTAGGTACTGAGTAGGTACTGAGTAGGTAGAGAGTAGGTACTGAGTAGGTACTGAGTAGGTACTGAGTAGGTACTGAGTAGGTACTGAGTAGGTAGAGAGTAGGTACTGAGTAAGTATTGAGTAGGTAGAGAGAGTAGGTACTGAGTAGGTACTGAGTAGATACTGAGTAGGTAGAGAGTAGGTACTGAGTAGGTACTGAGTAGGTACTGAGTAGGTACTGAGTAGGTACTGAGTAGGTAGAGAGTAGGTACTGAGTAGGTACTGAGTAGGTAGAGAGAGTAGGTACTGAGTAGGTAGTGAGTAGGTACTGAGTAGGTACTGAGTAGGTACTGAGTAGGTAGAGAGTAGGTAGAGAGTAGGTACTGAGTAGGTAGAGAGAGTAGGTACTGAGTAGGTACTGAGTAGGTAGAAAGTAGTTACTGAGTAGGTAGTGAGTAGGTACTGAGTAGGTAGAGAGTAGGTACTGAGTAGGTACTGAGTAGGTAGTGAGTAGGTAGAGAGAGTAGGTAGAGAGAGTAGGTACTGAGTAGGTAGTGAGTAGGTAGTGAGTAGGTAGTGAGTAGGTAGTGAGTAGGTAGAGAGTAGGCAGAGAGTAGGTACTGAGTAGGTACTGAGTAGGTACTGAGTAGGTACTGAGTAGGTACTGAGTAGATAGAGAGTAGGTACTGAGTAGGTAGAGAGTAGGTACTGAGTAGGTACTGAGTAGGTACTGAGTAGGTAGAGAGTAGGTACTGAGTAGGTAGAGAGTAGGTACTGAGTAGGTAGAGAGTAGGTACTGAGTAGGTACTGAGTAGGTAGAGAGTAGGTAGAGAGTAGGTGCAGTATTTTTTATTTTTATTATTTCTTTATTACAAGAAAAAAAATTATTGAACATTTTCAGTTGTAGATATTGTACATTTTCCATATTTTTCTCTTTTTTTCCCTTTCATTTCCCCTTCCCCTCCCTCATTCCCACCCCATCCCCCCCACACCGAGGTTGTTGACAAACACATCTGCAAAACATACAAACACATAGCATAGATGTTGCTGGGAAAGAACCCTCTAAATTTTGGAGATTCAACTCCCACTTATTATCTGAACCTGAATTTAAGGATTTTATTCATACACAAATAAAAATCTTCTTTGAGATAAACGACACACCTGAAATTAGCAGTGACATACTCTGGGAGGCCTTTAAGGCATATCTCCGCGGACAGGCTATCTCCTTTGCCTCTCATTTTGGGAAGCAGGAACAATCCAAATTAACGGTTATATCAGATGAGATTAAACGATTAGACATCCAGTACTCGTCTAAACCCACCCCTGCTCTATATAAAAAACGACTCCAGCTTCAATCACAATATGATTTGCTTTCAACTAGTAAGATCGAGAGACTACTCCTGCACACCAAGCAACGTTTTTTCGAGCAGGGGGACAAGGCAGGAAAATTACTTGCATACCAAGCACGAGTGGCGAGTGCCTCTAGACGGATTCCCAAGATAAAATCCCAATTAGGTGTCACTACAACAGACCCTACGGAAATTTCTGAAATGTTCTCTGACTATTATTCCAAACTTTACACGTCAGAGTCTTCCCAGCAGGACTGGGATCGCCCAAACCCCCTCAAGTCTCTCAAGTACCCTCAAGCGAATAAAGCGGAAGCTGAAGAGTTAGGCACGCCTATAACCATCTCTGAAGTGACTGAGGCAATCAAATCTTTACAAAGTGGTAAATCACCCGGGCCAGATGGCTATACTACAGAATTTTATAAAACTTACTCCGTGTTGGTTGCCCCTTTCCTACGGAGAGTATATAACGACTCCCTTCTAAAGGGCCAAATGCCACCCACGCTATCAGAGGCGTCATTGTCCCTGCTGCTCAAAAAAGGGAGGTGCAGTCTGACGTCACTCTGGAGCGCCCGCGAGGTCCACCCGTATAGGGATTCATCATTGGGAAAATGGATCATCGGCTATTGTAACAATTCTGCCGCATGAACATTTAAAAGCTTTCCATTCTTGCACAAGCTGTGTTCCCTTCTATCACTAACATTATCGTTTAAGCATTTTTGGTTAATTTTATTCGACGATTTCTTTTTACCATTAATTGCGAATATCTTTCATGTTGAGCTATAGATTGTGGATGAATACGCACAGAAAGGTACACCATGCAAATGTTCATGCTTTACTTGGTTTAAACGAGACAATTTAGAAATGGGCAAATACATTGTGTTTTCAAGATGGTGGACCGGCCGGAAACAGCAATGACGTAACCACTACACCTCCCTATTATGTCAGAGTCTATCCGTCAGCCGACACACAACACAAGAGATAGAAAGAGGTCATCATTGAACTCACATTGTAAAAGGTACTCTCTCGTCCCAGGCTTTGGTGGAAGTAGAACAGCCACTGGAGAAACTAGAGACACAAAATATCAGTCACAGCATGTTATTATCAACATGGATGAAACAATAGAACTCATCATTTATTTCTGAATTGCTCCTTGAGCTGTTCCAGAGGTCCTGACGAGTGGGTTCACAGGGAGGCTCATTCTTGGTTTCTATTGTGATGTCACTTGTCTTTATTTATTTGTCTTTGTATGCATCCATCTCTCACTCTTTCGGTCTGTTATCTGTTGCTATTTGATTGGATTGAGTGATCGATGTACAATCGATTACAATTTCTATTGATTAAAAATGAAAATAAATTCCATTTCACTGCTTCACTGCTTTCCTAAAACATACTTTCATGATCATCTAAAGTAAACAAAAGAAATGAGCAGAAATAGATACCATCTTACTGAAATATTGTTTATATATATATATATATATATATATATATATATATATATATATATATATATATATATATATATATATATATATATATATGTTATCATAGAACCTGCTGGAGTGTAGCCAGCATTGAGTCATGTTTTACAAGTCTATACAGGTGCAGCTCAATAAATTAGTATATCGTGGAAAAGTCCATTTATTTCGCCGCATTGATGCAGTAATATGTGCAAAAGGAGCCCCAACTAAGTACTAGTAGAGTGAACATACTTTTCAGTAGGCTGACATTTCTATATTAAATGTATATATTTTTTGATTGGTCTTATGTAATATAAACATTTGAGATACTGAATTTGGGGTTTTCATGAGCTGTAAGCCATTACTTACTTTTACTTGGGTCTTTAAATCCCTGGCTTGTGCCCTCCGCTCCAGATGTTGCCAGGACAGCCCTTCTTTCTTCATCTCCTGTTCTGTGGTTCTTCTCCAGGTGGCTTTCGGTCTGCCTCTCTTCCTCCTGCGCTGTGGGTTCCATGTCAGCGCCTGCTTTGTGATTGTAAGCCATACTCATCAAAATTAAAACAAATAAAGGCTTGAAATATTTCACTTTGTATGCAATGAATTTACAAGAGTTTTGCTTTTTTAATTTAATCACTGAAAAGAATGAACTTTTCCACAATATTCTAGTTTATTGAGCTGCACCTGTATATTCATCTCACCTTCTCCTGATATCTTCATGTTTTACAACAGTGTATATATTCATCTCACCTTCTCCTGATATCTTCATGTTTTACAACAGTGTATATTAGGCTTGGGCGGTATGACGGTATTACGGTATACCAGGGTATTTCGAGATACCGCCGGTATGATTCTCAATACCGTGATGTCACAGACTGCTATTACACTGACACGGAGTTGATTGCACTGCACAGCACGCGCCAGCAGAGGGTTACGTGGCTACCGTTCTGGGACTGGGAGCTAACGTTAGTAGTACCTGGGAGGTGCGGGCTAACTAGCTACCGTTCTGGGACTGGGAGCTGACGTTAGTAGTACCTGGATGGTGCGGGCTAACTAGCTACCGTTCTGGGACTGGGAGCTAACGTTATAGTAGTACCTGGATGGTGCGGGGTAACTAGCTACCGTTCTGGGACTGGGAGCTAACGTTAGTAGTACCTGGATGGTGCGGGCTAACTAGCTACCGTTCTGGGACTGGGAGCTAACGTTAGTAGTACCTGGATGGTGAGGGCTAACTGGCTACCGTTCTGGGACTGGGAGCTAACGTTAGTAGTACCTGGATGGTGCGGGCTAACTAGCTACCGTTCTGGGACTGGGAGCTAACGTTAGTAGTACCTGGATGGTGCGGGCTAACTAGCTACCGTTCTGGGACTGGGAGCTAACGTTATAGTAGTACCTGGATGGTGCGGGCTAACTAGCTACCGTTCTGCGACTGGGAGCTAACGTTATAGTAGTACCTGGATGGTGCGGGCTAACTAGCTACCGTTCTGGGACTGGGAGCTAATGTTATAGTAGTACCTGGATGGTGCGGGCTAACTAGCTAACTAACGTGGCAAATGTTCTGAGAGCTAACGTCGGGACCTGGCTGATGCTGGCTAACTAACGTGGCTAACGTTCTGAGAGCTAACGGGACCTGGCTGATGTTGGCTAACTTAACGTGGCTAACGTTCTGAGAGCAAACGTCGGGACCTGGCTGATGCTGGCTAACTAACGTGGCTAACGTTCTGAGAGCTAACAGGACCTGGCTGATGCTGGCTAACTAACGTGGCTAACGTTCCATGATTTGTTTACTTGGTAACAACTGATATCTTCATGTTTTACAACAGTCTGTATTTTATTTTTTTATTATTTTTTAAACACACATATAAACAAACATGACAACACACGATAAGATATACAAGCATTAATACACAGTGTATATCCAACGAAATTACCATTTATACCAATGTCTTATATAGGATATACCCCTAATACCTGTTATCTAAAAACCTACACACATATGCTCCAGCTCGAACCCCCCCCCCTCCCGGACCCCTCTTTGGATAGTACCTCCATTATCCGTCGCTCCTAACCAGACATTACCATTATAAGCTAGCTTTTAATCTCTCCACCACTTCTAACCACATTGTCATTTTGGATTCATTGAGACCCAGAATTCTTGCTGTAGATATTTCTTGATAAATCACATCGAGATATGTAAGAAACCAAACTTTCCGGCACATTTTTTCCGGTTGAAACCAGCGTGATGCGATCAGCTTTTTAGCTACTGTGATACCCGATAAAACCAATCTCTTTAGCTGTGGATGTACTGCAAACTCAAAAACATCATTCAATAGTAATACAGAGGGGTGTACAGCAATGTTCCCTCTAATTATTTTTTGGTCTGAGCAAACACTCAAACCTCCTGAGCAGACATCAGCAACTACTGAGCAACATACGTCACCTGCCGATTAACCGGTTAGTTGATATGCGGCGGTTTGTAAAAAATCGGAGAATCTTAATTTCCCTTAATGTCTAACATAAAAATATATACATTTTGCTGATACACAGAGAAATAATACAAAAAGGCATATTATATTCCTTAATCAAATATTTATTTGACCATTGATTGACGATACAGAGCATAGTCCTTACTTTGGCTGGGTTGGCTGCGGCGGTGTGAGTCGTGTCACTAACTTTTGTCTTTTTAGGAGGCTGACTCATCATTATTTTATTAAGTGAATTATAATGCGACTTCAATGGTGACCATAATTGTGATTTTTTTTTAAGAGGACACTGCCTTCAGCCTCAAGATACTTAATCAAAGTTTACTCAAAGATACCTTATCATTATAATATATTTAAAGTATACCTCCTCTGTATGGATATAAAATTATTGTTTATATTATTTTATATAACAAAATAATATCTCTCTATAACCAAAGTTACTCAACATGCTGTATTATGCCTAAAGTAATCTATCTGACAAATGGCAAGAAAATAACTAAATCAACCTATGACAAAATAATATATATTTTCAAGTCTTACTGGACAAAATAAATAACAAGAAAAATATGATGTAATGTTCTAAATAATACCTCTTCTGTATTAGAAAATCCAGCTTTAAAAAATATATCTTTATCTTTTCAATGTAATGTAAATTATAAAACAGTAACCTCACAAAGATACAAATTTAAAAGTGCACTATGCAGTTTCATATTTGTTGCAATTAGTGTACTAAACTAATTTATTACACACATAATCCTTAGAATGATTGTATCATAAGCATCTTATCAAACCAAAACATAATTTTGAGGCATCAAAATAGTTTTTAATTATTTTCTTTCTCTCTCTATATAGCTGCATTCTTCAATCAATTCGGTCAACTTTGCCATCAAACTCTCGCCTCGCACTGCTTTGTTTGTAATGTTTTGCTGTGTCCATGTGAGCTTTGAGATCGCCAGCACCTTTATTAGACACATAAACATATGGTCAAGCTTTGCACGCGTTGCACTCCGCTTCCAATTAGTCTCGACCGGGATGATAAATTGGAAGTTTTCTCTGCAGTTCATCTGTAATGTACATTTTCGCGTTTGAATTGTGAGGAGCCAGCAATGCTGGTCGGATCTGTCCACTTCCTCATCTGTTGTGTGTGTCTGTGTGAGCGTGCAGTAGCGCTGCCCACAAAGCACTGAATGCGGGGCTTCTCTTGGTAACGTCACATGCAACAGGGTTAGGGATGGTTAGGGATGTCCCGATCACATTTTTTTGCTCCCGATCCGATCCCGATCATGTGATTTTGAGTATCTACCGATACCGATCTTTCCCGATCCGATCAAAAAAAAATTTAAAGAAAATATATATATATATATTTTTTTTTATCCCAATTTCTCACATTACATTCACCCTGAATGTTGACGTTATCCAGGTGAAAAGTTAACTTCATTCAAGCGAGGCATTGCAATCCTTGACATAAATAATTTGATGTATAATTAAATCAAAGGAAATGCGTTTGGGTCTGAGAGTGTGGCTGGTCTGCAGTTCTGATGCTGGATACTATTGGTTTGTTTTGGCAAAATTCTTCTGCTCTGTGTGACAATAAATAAAAGAATGATGATATGCAATTTAAAACCAAAACTAAAGCCCCAGTATGAGTTTAAGACGTGAACATGGTCATGTTTGTTGAATAAAAAAAATAAATAATTTTTTTTTTGTGCAACAGATTTAAGATGTGCGCGGGAGCGTTTTGCCATGTGCGCGCGCGCACGGGCGCACCTTAGGGGGAACATTGGTGTACAGGTATATTCCAAGATAAGAGTTTTGATAATTGTTGGGTCACATCTTTCCAGAATATCTTAACTGGTGGGCAGTCCCAGTACATGTGCATAAATGTCCCTTCATCCCCATTTGTACATTGGGAGCATTTGGAGTCTTGTTTAAGACCCATTCTGTTCAGTCTTATAGGAGTCAAGTATGTCCTGTGAATATAGTTAAGATTGATTTGTTGATGGTCCGGGTTCCTTGATGTAAGTCGGACATTTGCCCAGGCTTCTTGCCAATCAAAGTCACTTTCCAGGTCTGGTATATCCCTCCTCCAGACAGAGTCTAGTTGGAGGGTTTCATACGAGGACGTTAGTAATTGATGATAAAAATCTGAAACAAAACCTCTCGATGTCTCTCTTTCATAGAAGAATTTGTGGTATCTGTGGTGTTCAATTGGTATGTCTAATGGAACACCGTGAGACTTCAAACATAGCCGTAACTGTATGTAAAAAAGCCATGTGGACTTGGTGAGATAAAATGTTTTGCATATTTCTCCATAACTACAAAAACCCTGTTTGTTAAAAACATCCCCTAATGAGTGTATGCCTTGCTCTTCCCATATAGGGAATCTTATAGGTCGTTTTTCAATCAAGAGTGCATTGTTATTGAATAAGGGAGTATGATTGTGCCATTTATGTGGGTTAGGATATTTTTTTTGTGTTTCACGCCATATCCGGATCGCATGAGTAATTATGCGGCCAAATTTCCGTTCACAATGCTTGATTGGTAGTTTAGTGTATGCTATGTCCTTCAGTCTATGTGGGGCTACTATGTTTTCTTCTAATTTTCTCCAGGATACTAATGCTTGGGGATCAAACCATGTTGTCAATGGTCTTAATGTGTACGCCTTAAAATAGTGGAAAAAATCTGGAAATGCCATGCCACCACCTGCTTTATTTCTCTGTGCGGTGGATCTTTTTATACGTGGTGGTTTGTTATTCCAAATAAATTTGTATGTGGAGGAGTGTAATCTTTTCCAGTAACCCTCTGGAGGGGGTAACGGTAGCATTGAACTGAAGAAGTTGATTCTAGGTAGTACGTCCATCTTAACTATTGATATCCGTGCCTGTACTGAGTTTTTAAGTTTTGCCCACCTATCAAGGCCGTCTTTGATTTTGTTTTGGATTTTTGTGTAATTGTGCTTCACCGTTTGTCTTATGGTGGGGAATATTTCCACTCCCAAGCATCTAAAATGTTTTACCATAGGTATCTCTCCTGGGAGGGTTATATCTTTTTTTGCAGGGGTGTTAAGTGGAAGGAAAGCCGACTTCGGCCAATTTATCTTGAATCCCGATAAATCACCAAAGTTCTCAATCAACTTGAGCAGATGAGGCAGTGTGGTGTTGGGGTTTTGCATGAACAGTATTACGTCGTCCGCATATAAACTAATTTTATGTTGTGTGCCCTTGATTACGATTGGTTGTATGGATATAATATATAATAATTATATAATATAATAATTTTAGGACCTGCTCAGAGGTCATCAATCGGCACACATGCGATGCATGCATGCAATTCGTATCTGCGATTAACCCATCCCGTCGTCCTTCCCCCCCAAGGGCAGCCGGGAGCAGACAGGCGTCAACGTGAGCCGCGCCAGGGGACCAATCCAAGTGCTCCTGTCCGTCTTCGTCAAGGACGCCACAGCGTTAGCGATCTATTGTTGTGCATGTTTTTCCATTGGGTTTATCTTATCGGGGGGGAAACCCTTGCGAGCACGGGGAGAACATGCAAACTCCACACAGAAAGGCCTGGGAGATACCCCACCTGGGTAATTGGCATCATGGAAACCTGGTCCCCAAGCGGGAATCGAACCCTGGACCTTCTTGCTGTGAGGCGACAGTGTTAACCACTACACCACCGTGCCGCTTGGGATTGTCTTATATATTGTGCTAAAGGTTCTAATGATAGATCGAATAGTCCGGGACTAAGAGGGCAACCCTGTCTAGCTGAGCGTGATACCGGAAATATTCCGGAGGTGATTATACCTGTAGTAATCATGGCCGATGGGTCTTTGTATACTACTTTAATCATATCAATGAAACCTTTACCTAACCCCATCTTCTCTAATACTGCCCATAGATACGACCATTCCAGCCTGTCAAAAGCTTTCATTGCATCCAGGGACAGCATCGCCTTCGGTATGGTGTCGTCCTGGTCGGCATCTAGTACGTGCAGTATTCGTCTTATGTTATCAGTGATCAGGCGGCCTCTTATGAAGCCAGTTTGGTCCGGATGAACTAAAGACGTCATATGCTTTTGTAATCTGATGGCTAATACCTTAGAGTACAGTTTGATATCGGTTCCGAGGAGGCTTAAGGGTCTGTAACTACCGCACTCGGTGGGGTCTTTGTCTTTTTTGAGAAGGACTGTTATGAGTGCAATATTGTCGTTTTTATGGAAGTTCCCCTCCTTGACTGAGTATAAGATCATATTTAGTAATAAGGGTCCAATTATGTCCCAACAAGTAAGGTACATTTCTGGTGGGATACCGTCTCTTCCAGGAGCCTTACCACTTTGCATTTCGGATATGGCCTTCTTGAGTTCCTCTAGTGTGATCGGTGTTTCTAACTGTTTAGCGTCATCCTCTGAAAGTTTAGGGAGAATAATTTGATTAAGATATGTGTCCATTTTGTTTTGATCGAAGGTAGTTTCTGATTTATATAAGTCGGAGTAGAATTCTTTGAATGTATCGTTTATTTTTTCAGGGTCTGTTTCAAGTACTTGTTGTGCTCTAATGGTAGTTATATCTGCAAATTTTGCATTAATTCTTAATCGCATGGCTAATAGGTGACTAGGTTTAGAACCTTGGGAGTACTGCTGTTGTCTTGTGCTACGTATTTGTATTTCCGATTGTTGTCTGTATATGGCATTGATCTCTGTTTTACAACAGTCTATATATATATTCATCTCACCTTCTCCTGATATCTTCGGCCACGTATCCTTCAGGATGTCCGTCAGTTCGTCTCTCAGCTCAGAAACAGCATCACTCACATTCCTGAAGTCACGTAGAGGATGGACAGCGATACTGGGTAAGTCTGGAGATACACTGGGACTGGAGAAGGACTGGAAACCCTGGATAGAGAGAAATTATATTAAACAAAGAGTCAGAATCATACGAAAATCACCTACAGTAAAACTAGTATTTCTTTTTTTTCCAGATGTACAAATGGCTGTAGAAATACTATAGTGAATCACTATAGAAATAACTATATACATAGTATTTCTTTGGTAAAACCACAGGGATACTAATGATTCACCATACATTTATATTGACTTTACTACTGCAAATAGTACATGGGCAGAAACAGACATTTTAAAGTAGATCTATATGGTTTAAATATAAAAGGAATAGAATATATTAACTATCTAGTGAACCTGAATGAAATAGATGTGGTCGTCAGCACGCTCCAGCTGCTCCAGCTCCACCCCTCTCCTCCTCAGCTCCTCTATCTCCTGTTCCAGTTGCTTCAGGACCCCTTCAGCCTGACTGACTGCAGTCTTCTCCTGGGCTCCGATCAGGGCCTTCACCTCCTTGCGCCTCGTCTGTATGGAGCGGATCATCTCAGAGAAGATCTTATCACTGGCCTTCACTGCTGTCTGGGCTGAACTCTGTTAAGACACAAAGACATGAATGGACTGCACTTTTATAGCACTTTCTTCTAAAGAGCTTTACAACTATGTGTCAATGGAAAGATGTACTGTAAAGATGCCAAGAACAAATGCAATGAAAAGGACTGTGATGTATAGAGCCATGACTGCATGGAATACCTTACCACCTGCATTAACTAGGGTTGAAGAAAAACAGACATTTAAAAAAACACAAATCATATAAGAAAGAATCGTACCGTCAGTTAAGTAAACATAGTGGGTGATTGAGAAGATGGGTATGTGTGATTGGTGAACTTAGATTTTAATTAGGGATGCTCGATATTGGCTTTTTTACCAATACCGATATTGTCCAACTCTTAATTTCCGATACCGATATCAACCGATACCGATATATGCAGAGTTTCCCCCCCCAAAAAACTGAATAATTTCAGGTAATTAACATTACATATCTCTTGTCGTGTAATTAACACAACATTATGCATACTTTGACAATAAATAAAATAATAATTTGTTCTTACTTGCTTGCCTGTGTAAATAAAGGTTAAATAAATGTAAAAAAAAAATATATATATATATTTGAAAACCGATAGCGATATTTTCCGATATCACATTTTTATGCCAATATCGGTAGGCCGATAATATCGGACATCCCTAATTTTAATATATTTGTATGTTGTATTGAGATGTATTGTTGTACTTTAAGTGAACATATATGCCTTGAAACATGAGAGTAGATGGGTATGTGTGATTGGTGATAGATATTTTATTATATAATATTTGTATGTGTTATTGAGGTGTATTGTATTGTTTTATTGTATTGTATTGATTGTATTGTATTGAGTATTGTATTGATTTGTGTGGACCCCAGTAATAGTAGCCTATGCCTGTGGCAATGGCTAATGGGGATCCGAATAAACTAAACTAAACAAAACTTATGCCTCACATTCAAAGAGATTTGCACTCATTCATACCTCATTGCACCTTACCCTAAGTTTTGTACCTCATTCCATTTCTGCGTTGTACCTCACTGTTACTAATTTGACTCTGTATTGTATATGTATATTGACTGAACACTACTTTATTCTGCATACTTTTTACTTATTTTCTTTTATTTATTACAGTATGAAGCACACTCTCAGGGGCTCATACAGAAAAAAAGCGAATAATCTTTTTTCGTTCTTTTTTTAATATATATATATTTTTTATCTCATTCATTCCATAAGAACGTAGAATACACATTTACAGACTTTTTTTTAATATGGTCCATTTGCATGTTCTTGGTATCTGATTCTAGGGACATCTATGGATCTCAGGGAATGTATTCCCAGTGTCAGAAATACTGTGTCTGTTACGAGGCTTGAGTAAATTGTAATGAACCAAATGAGAATATCAATAAAAATTTTTTTATCTTTGACTGTGAATAACATCATGCTCAAATTGACCAGACCTGAAAAATCTAAGCAAATGAATAAATGGAAGATGATACAGTACTGAATTCTGCCATCCGGACACATGCAATTTGAAATATGATTATAGAATATAGAATAACAGGCCTAAAATGGTTATGCGATTAAAATGCGATTAATTAGATTAATTAATTACAAATCCTGTAATTAATTAGATACATTTTTTTAATCGCCTGACAGCACTAGTTTTTATCTCTTTTTATACTTACTTTTAGGGTGTCCTGTCTGTGTACATGTCCATTCGTGTTTTTGTGCCTTTTTATGTTCCATGTAAATGGACCACAATGGAAACAAGCCACGGCTTTATTGTGTTTTATCCATTTGACCAGCGTTATGACACTGTTAGTTAAAATGTTGTCCTACTGTTGTGTCAATAAAGTATTCAATCACACACACACACACACACACACACACACACACCGAAGGCTGAGGTTAACATGCAAGGCGCTAACCTGCTTGTTGGTTCCGTCAGTGTCTTTTTCTTTATTAAAACCATTATTTATTATTATTAAGAGAGTATGTTTTCTTTATGTAGACAATAAGATGGTGGAGAGGGATGCAGAATAGGGCAGATACAGGAAAGAAGGCTCTGGCAGGATTGGATCGCAGGCTAACATGGGTACATGTGGTTCCAGAGGCAGGGTCCTAACCACTACACCATCTCTGGGCACATTGGGCCTCATTCACCAATACTCTTATTATTGTTCTTATATTTTTGCTTAACCGACTGTTATCTCAACACACTGGGATTTTAAAGTGGGATTTGGGAGCAATTGACCAATGGTAGGCTTTTAAATAAATGTTTTATCTGGGTACAAGTTTCTCATCTCGGTAAGAGTGCTCTCGAACACTCTTAGAATTTGGTCTTGCCTAAGAGAAAAGCAAAAATAGAAAACATTGCTGAAGCCTAGGTAAGAACAAAATAAGGACTTCCGGTTTGCGACGTTCTGGTGAACAGCCACATGAAAGAGCTCCCGGTCGGTGAATATCAAGAAAAGGAAGTAAACAGACTAGCATGACGCAGTGGGCAGCTAGCATACAGACTGACATCCAAGTTAAAATGCAGATCGCCCAGGACATGCGGGCTAGCACACGGGCTATTGAGTTAGCTAACCAAGCTATCCAAGCTAACACACGGGCTATCTGGGCTATCCAAGCTAGCACGCAGGCCTGGCTGGAGGAGCTGCAGGCTAACATGGAGGTTAACACGATGAATGCGACGCAGCAAGGGATACAAGCTAACGTGGTGTTGGACCGCTGCGAGGTCTGGCTGGAGAAGGAGCTGCAAGCTAACATGGAAGTTAACACGATGAATACGACGCAGCAAGGGATACAAGCTAACGTGGTGTTGGACCACAGCGAGGTCTGGCTGGAGAAGGAGCTGCAAGCTAACATGGAAGTTAACACAATGAATACGACGCAGCAAGGGATACAAGCTTACGTGGTGTTGGACCGCAGTGAGGTCTGGCTGGAGAAGGAGCTGCAAGCTAACATGGAAATTAACACGAAGAATACGACGCAGCAAGGGATACAAGCTGGTTTGGGAGAGGTGAAACGGACATCCCCCAGGGGAGGGACGGGGAGACGCTGGATACAACCGGATCAACCAGGACTCGGACACGTCGGCCGGACCATCCGCACACGAGAGGCCACACACACCAACCGAGATACGAGCACCGAGATCAACCGGACCAGCCAGAACTTGAATAACAAGGTTTCACACAGCGGTTCCGGTATGAGAGCAGACGGGTAACACACGTGCGATAGAGCTCCTGGTCAAATGAGCGAAAAAATGGATAAAAAAGGACCCGAAAAGTAATTAAAAATGAAAATGCACACGAGAAGTAAGGAAGAGACAACGATTGTGAAGGAAAGAGAAATGGAGAACACACGAGAAGAAGAGAATTTGAAGAAACAGAGTCCCCGAAGCGAAGCCGAGAAAAGACAGGCGGAAGAAGGGGGAGGTCCCGCTGAGGCAGACACGGGAATGCCAGGATGGGCCGTGGTCATGCAGGCCGGGATACTGGAGAACATAACAGCGGCGATAAAACTGAACACGGACACGATAAGGAATGATATTGGGAAGCTACGGGAGGAATTGAGGAAGGAACAGGAGGACTTCAGAGGTGAAATGAATACAGAACTCAAAAGGGTGGAGGAGAAGATGGCGGAACAGGACAGAAATGTGACAGAGTTACAGACTAGGACGGCACAAGCGGAGGAATGGAACACGGAGATACACGAGGTATTAACATGTGCGATTCAGAAACAAGAACAGATGGAGACAAAGATGTCGGACATGGAGGGGAGGTCACGGAGAAATAACATCAGAATATGGGGATTGAAAGAAGGAGTCGAAGGGGAATCGGTGACCCATTATGTAGAAAAGCTTATCAAGGAGCAATTGAAGGAGACGGGACTGGAAAAAATGGAGATTCAGAGGGCCCACAGGGCGTTGGCTCCGAGACCGAAACCGGACAGACCTCCGAGAGCGGTGATTATTAACTTTCTGAGATTTGAGATTAAGGAATTGATACTCAGAACCGCGTGGACCAAGAAGATTGAAATCGAAGGGAAAAGACTAACATTTGATCACGATTACTCGACAGCGGTAGCGATAACACGCAGGTCCTATGCGGGACTGAAGAAAACTCTGAAAGAAAACGGAATGAGATTCCAGTCACCCATGACCTCGCTAAGGATTCACTGGGAGGAAGGGGCGGCGACGTATGCGACGGCACGAGAAGCGGAGCGGGAGATGAGACGACGGGGGATGCAGATGACGGAGGACGGAGAAGGAAGGAGGCAGGAGGACCAGACGCGGAGCTTGCAGCAGAGATTGGAGGGGGCACGCAGATGGATCAGAGCGGGAGACCGAAACCAGGGAGAGGAGGGAGGAGAGAGGAGAAGGCCGAGGTGAAACGTGACAGAACGAGGACGGAGACGGATGAGGAGGCCAGAGACGGAGAGGAGGCGGGAGGAGGCGAACGGATGAGTACACGCACAAGAGATTGAAAAAACTATTCAAATAGAGACAAAATATAGAAACTGAAATAACATATGCATAAACACACATTCCCAGGTAGAGGCAGGATATAGAAATGAACATAACGTATACATGGACACATAATACACAAGCTGATGGAGGAAATAAATGGAAATATAACTAGGTTTGATAGGCGAGACACAGAACATACTGAAACAAATACATAGACACACGCTGTGAGTAACACAGTTGGGAGGGATTAAGGGGATAAATGGACATCACATAGAAAATAGAGGAGAGGAAAAGAAAGTAAAAGGGGGTACACAGGAGACACCGCACACGGGTATGGGAGGAAGGAGGGACAATGAAACATATGAGTCACATTGAGAGGGACCAAGAAAAGAGGGTCTTTGATCAGAAGGAAGGACAGAGCGCTTTTGACCAGGAGCTCGACAGCACAAAAAAAAACAGTAAGAAAGCTGGACAAATATGACGAGCGATTGGGGGTAAGGGTTTCAAACCCCCAAGCCGTCAGGAGGGGGCCTCTCGCTAGGAGGGCAATTACCCCTCACCCACCAGCAGGGGACAGGGGGGGACACAGGGACCCCCCGAACGCCTTGGGAGCACTTTATGTAAAGTTTATGTTTTTTATTTATGTTAATCATTATATGTATTCGGTGAAGAGAGCGGAGGCTCCAACCGGAGGGGGGAATGAGTGTGACATGGGGGGGACTGACAGACGAAAGAAGAAGAAAGATGACAATGGTTAAAGGTATAAAAATGATGTCGTTAAACGTTAATGGAATGAATAATGCGATAAAGAGGGGCAAAGTGATGTTGAAATGTAAAAAAAGTGAGATGGAAGTGATTTTTCTGCAGGAGACACATTTGGTAGCACAGGATCATGAGAAACTGAAGAGATTTGGATATGAAAATGCATACTATAGTTCCTTTAAACAAAACCCGAGGATAGGAGTAATCACGTTAATCAAAAACACAGTCAAATTTGAATTGATCAAGGAAGTAAGAGACAAGGAGGGAAGGTTTGTTCTGGTGAAGGGGAAAATGGAGGGCCAAATGGTTACGTTAGTGAATGTTTATGCACCCCCAGAGAGTGAGAGGGATTTATATGAGACCATTTTTGATATGATAGTGATGGAACTAGAAGGGATATTGATATGCACGGGAGATTTTAACGTAGTACTGAATCACGACCTAGACACCACGAGTACTAGAAAAGGACGGGCACCCATCAGTAGATATATGAATATTCAGATGACGGAAATGGGAATTACAGACGTTTGGAGGGGGATGCACGCCATGGACAGGGAATACACACATTACTCACACCCACACGTGACATATGCGAGAATAGACTACTTTTTGATGACGACGGGGGACAGTTACAGGGCACGGGAGAGCAGTATAGGAGTGGCGGACATATCGGATCACAGCGCCATATATCTGACAGTAGATCTAGAAGGGAGACGGAGGAACACGATTTGGAGACTAAATGTAGGAATATTAAATAACAAGGGGGTGGTGAGTCAGATCAAGGAGGAGATAGCCAGTTATAAGGAAGAAAATGACAACGGGGCAGTAGACCCGAACATTCTATGGGACACACTGAAGGTGGTGATAAGGGGGAAATTGATGGAAAAAACAGCAATGCTGAAGAAGGCCAGAACGGAGACATATCACAATCTGATAGGGAAGCTGAAGAAGCTAGAGGGGAGACACCAGATATCAAAAGAACAGGAAACGCTCGGAGAAATCAAAGAAGTAAAGGCCAGGATAAATAGGGAATTATTGACGGAAATAGAAAAGAAAGCGAGGTTCATGAAACAAACGTACTATGAAGGGGGACCAAAAGCGACCAGACTGTTGGCTAGGAGAATTAGGACGCAACAGAAGTTGAACACGATACACACAATAAGGGATACAAAGACTAATGAAATATTGAGGGACCCAGCTGAAATAGAGAGGACATTTAGAGAATACTATGAGAAATTATACACACAGCCAAAAGCAGCGGGAGAAGAGGAAATAGAAAAATATCTGGAGAAGCTAGAGTTACCATCGATAGGGAAAGAACAGAATGAAGAATTAAATAAAATAATTACGGAACAAGAACTGGAAGAGGCAATTAGTAGAGCTAAAAACAACAAGTCTCCGGGGAGCGACGGATTCCCATCGGAATTCTACAAGACATTTAGAACTGAATTAGCACCCATGTTAGGGGCGGCGTTCAGACACATGATGGAAGAGGGTAAAATGCCCCCCTCGTGCAAGGAAGCCATAATCACCACGATACCGAAGGAAGGGAAGGATAGGGAATTATGTAGTAGTTTCAGACCTGTGTCCATACTTAACGTGGATTACAAGATGTATACATCGATAATATCAAAGAGATTTGAGACGTTTATGCCAGACATTATAGATGAAGATCAAACTGGATTTATTAAAGGGAGACAGACACAGGACAACGTGAGAAAGACATTACACATAGTAGAGGAGATACAAAAACAAGGGGGTAGCGCGGTACTGATTAGCCTAGATGCAGAAAAAGCATTCGACAGTGTGAGCTGGACATTTTTATATAAAACATTGATGAGGTTCGAACTGAACGGGAGGGCGATGAAGATGATCAAGGCGCTATATCAAGAACCGACAGCGAGGGTTAAGGTGAATGGCAGCTTGACGGATAGAATCAGATTAGAGAGGGCTACCAGACAGGGATGTTGTCTCTCACCGAATCTCTTCGCCGTTTTCATAGAACCACTGGCACAACTGATCAGACAGACCGAGGACATCAAGGGAGTAAGGATAAAGGGAACGGAATATAAACTAGGCCTATTTGCAGACGACGTGATAGTATACATGAGGCCACCAGACAAGAGCTTCCCGGCACTGATGGATCTACTGAAGGAATATGGCCACTACTCAGGATACAAACTAAACGTGACAAAGACACAGACCTTAGCATGGAACTATACCCCAACGACGGAAATTAGAGAACAGTACGGGATAAGATGGGACATGGACAAGATTAAATACTTAGGGGTGAACATCACGAGAGGGGTGGAGAAACTATATGAGGCGAACTATACACAGATAAATCAGAACATCAAGAGAGACTTAGAGAGATGGACAGTAATGCCCTTGGACTTCAATTCAAGAATAGAGGTCATTAAAATGAACATACTATCAAGGTTACTGTACCTATTCCAGTCACTACCGATACAAATACCACAGAATCAATTCAGGGAGTGGGACAGACTGATATCGAGGTTCATATGGGCGGGGAGAAGACCACGGGTCAGTGTTGAATGCCCACGCTGGCTCTTAGGTCAGATCGATAACTTCATAACTCATTGGTCTGCTTATCTTGACATCAAACAGCGTCCTGTGAAGTGGTTGACACGCAGAACCAAACGAGTCTACAAAATGTTGTTGTTACCACTGACCGACAAGAGACAGCGAATGCACCGTTCCGACCCCCGTCAGTCATCGACCTTAGGTCGAGTGATTGAAGTTGCGGAATCTTTTATTTTATTTGCACTGGGAAGGACTCTCTATATTCAGAGGAGGTCCATTTCCCTAATCCGTTACACGTATTATCACTATATGGCTTTACTTGATAATCCCATTATACAGAATCCACCTTTAGTCCTTAATGCATAATCATATGTCTCCTTTTACTCCGTAGGGATAAAGCCACACTTCTAAAGTTTTTATGGTAAAACCAGGCTTACAGAACCCACCTTTAGTCCTTAATGCATAATCCTATTATAGCTAGGGATAAAGCCACTTATTCTATTTTGCCTTAATGCATAATCATATGTCTCCTTTTACTCCGTAGGGATAAAGCCACACTTCTAAAGTTTTTATGGTAAAACCAGGCTTACAGAACCCACCTTTAGTCCTTAATGCATAATCCTATTATAGCTAGGGATAAAGCCACTTATCCTATTTTGCCTTAATGCATAATCATATGTCTCCTTTTACTCCGTAGGGATAAAGCCACACTTCTAAAGTTTTTACATCATTAATACTCCGTCTGGCTAAAGCCTTACTCAGGAGGTTTTTTACATCATAAATCTAGCACATTACAGGCACATTATTATTATTATTATTATTATTATTATTATTATTACTGGTAAAGTTACAATGCAAAAATACATCTTCATGCTTACCCGTCTTTTTAATCAAAACGCAAAGGGTGAAGTTACAAGGCAAAACACATTTCATGCTTACCCGGCCGTCCGAGAGTGAAGAAAGGATACAAAGGATATTTATAAAGAGGTATTTTTAATTAGAAAAAGCTAGTTACAAGAAGAGACTGAAGTGGAAAGTGTCCATTTCAGTTAAAATATGCACAGAACAAAACATCTCATCTGGTTCGGCTTGTGCCCCGTGTCCCGCAGCAGGATCTCCATCTCTCTAAAAAGTCTGATCTGGCACGGCTTGTGCCCTTCCTATCTCTCCAGCTCAGTGTAAAAATCCTTCTGTGCTCTCGCCAGTTGGCCCTTTTTATAAGGTCCGTCACGTCACGCCAACATCAGTACATAGCTCCAATCATTGTACAGTACGTGTCATATCCCTCCTTCAGTTATTTGTTACTTTGCAGTTACATATCAAATCAAGTAATTCATAAGAATACAATGCCCCTCTGACTAGAGCTCCCTCTTCTTGGCCTTGCATTCCAGCCGGTCACTCCCTTACTGCATGGGGCCTCTTTCGTTCTGACTCACTCTAACAGTAAGAGAAACAGG
This sequence comes from Notolepis coatsorum, assembly GCF_963971535.1. Lineage (NCBI taxonomy): Eukaryota > Metazoa > Chordata > Actinopteri > Aulopiformes > Paralepididae > Notolepis > Notolepis coatsorum. The sequence goes on along the minus strand of NW_028169182.1, from coordinate 53,034 downwards.
CAGAACAGTACAGAACAGGCAGAACAGTAAGAGAATGCAGGCAGGACAGGCAAGGGTTATGATACCTTCTGTAGGTATCATCGCCAAGCATATCATTCTTTTTAAGCAGAGAATTATGAAACATATAATTAATATAGCATTATATATATATAACTTTATACCAACAGTATATATATGTTTCCATAATTATTACATGTGAAAAATAGTTTATACGGCTATAGTGGCCCCTCTCTTCTCCATGGCCTCACATTCCGCAGGTTCACTCCCTTTTCACAGACACCGGCCCCTTCTATGGAGACATTTAAAGGCTCAGTTCCATTTTTTATAAGTAGAGCCATCATAGAGCTATCTTTCCAGAGTTTAGTTTAAAGATTTATACTGGTCATATAGGAACGACCCAGGATGTCATTGTCCAAAAGTGTCACTTGTTCTGTGGCACTTCACACCCACTCTGTCATTCTGGGAGATCATTGTCCATCATCAATTGAATAATGAAGCATATAATTACATGTGAAAAATAGGTATATACGGCTATATTGGAACGACTCAGGATGTCATTGTCAAAAAGTGTCACTTGTTCTGTGGCACTTCACACCCACTCTGTCATTCTGGGCGGTCATTTTCCATTGTCTTAATAGCGTCTGTACTGGGGGACGAGATGGCGATTGTGGGGTCACGTGGCTGTGACTCTCCACACCCCCTCTGCCATCTTGGTACCTTGTTACCCTGGTAGCCGGCGGGAAGACTTTGCATCTGTTGTTCCCTGGCTGGACGGCTCGACAGGATAGGGGTCACATTGTTGCTTGGTATCCGGTGGGAAGACTTGCATCTGTTGTTCCCGGCCGATGCACCCAGGTTGTTGTCGTCTTCGTCATCTTGGTCATCTTGGTCATCTTGGTCATCTTGGGGTCACCCCCTCTGACCTCTTGGATCTCTCCCATAGTTTGAGGTAGGTTGATTTGTCACTTCTCGGGCGACCCCCACGGGTTCCCGAGAATTGTAGCAGCAGTCCTCTATTGAAGTGTGGTTGGCCTGGTCGTGTGACCCTGTCCGTAGGCCTCGCAGAACATCACAGATACAGTCCACAGAGGACTCATTTCTTTTCTCTCTTTCAGGTCCATTCAGGGCTCTCGTCGCCCTGTAACCTGGGTCCAGGCCGATGTCTCTCTGTCCGGTCTGGGAGGTCTAGGAGGTCTGGGAGGTCTGGGAGGTCTGGGAGGTCTGGGAGGTCTAGATGAGGACCCTGAGGATGCTCTGTAGCTTGACCTATCCCGGTCTTCCTCCATTTCCGATTTCTGACCTGAGTCAGTATATTCCTTCTTGCCATTCGCTGCGTCGTCCACTGACTCCGGGGGTCCTTACTTCTCTTTCCATCATTTGGGCCATTGAAGCCCCTTTGGTGAGCTAGCGTCTCCTTGTGCTAGCTTCTCTTGAGCTATTACTCAATATGTTGAGTAATCAGAACTGTGTTCAGTTTCAGAGGTATTTAGCTCCCCATCTTGTTCAGGCTCAGACTCAGTTTCACCTAAGGGTGTCATCTGTGGCCTCGGGTTCTGATCCTTGATCTGAATGTCGCCATCCTCCTCTTCTGAGCCATAGAAAATGGAACAGTGCTCATAATTGATGTTTTTGGCCTTTAGGTACTCGTCTAGAGAGTTGAACGCCTCTATGTCAGTGGAGGGAGATACTCGTTTTGAGGTGGAGCCTGGCGCCTCATAAAGAGGAAGAATGACTACATCGTCTTCTTGGTTTTTTCCATTTCCACACTCGTCTTTGATAGTGCGTCGCAGTGTTCTTGAGCGAGACACATCACCCCTTACTGCCCCCGTTAAGCAGGTTGGCACCTTGCATGGCTGCCTCCGCCGTCTGTGTCTCTTAAGCCCTTGCAGGTTCCGGAAGCTCATGTAACACTGGTCACAGTAGTATGGTTTCTCTCGTGTGTGTACCATGTGGTGTAGTGTAAGGTTACGCTTCGCCTTGAAGCTCTTTCCACACTGGTCACAGCAGTAAGGTTTCTCTTCTGTGTGTACCGTGTGGTGAATTTTAAGCTCTCCCTTCGTCTTGAAGGCCTTCTCACACTGGACGCAACCGTAAGGTTTATTTTCTGTGTGTACCACGTGGTGACGTCTAAGGTGATCCTTCGTCTTGAAGCTCCTTCCACACTGGTCACAGCAGTAAGGTTTCTCCTCTGTGTGTACCGTGTGGTGTTGTTTAAGTTCTGCCTTCGTCTTGAAGGTCTTCCCACACTGGTCACAGCAGTAAGGTTTCTCTTCTGTGTGTACCACGTGGTGTCGTTCAAGATCTGCCTTTCTCTTGAAGCTAATGTCACACTGGTTACAGCAGTAAGGTCTCTCTCCTGTGTGTACCACGTGGTGACTTTCACGCTCCCCCTTCGTTTTGAAGGTCTTTCCACACTGGGCACAGCAGTAAGGTTTCTCTTCTGTGTGTACCATGTGGTGTATTTTAAGATGTGTCTTCGTCTTGAAGCTCATGTCACACTGGTCACAACAGTAAGGTCTCTCTCCTGTGTGTACCATGTGGTGACGTTTAAGATCCGTCTTTCTCTTGAAGCTAATGTCACACTGGTTACAGCAGTAAGGTCTCTCTCCTGTGTGTACCACGTGGTGACTTTTAAGATCCCCCTTCGTTTTGAAGGTCTTTTCACACTGGTCACAGCAGTAAGGTTTCCCTTCTGTGTGTATTAGGTGGTGATGTTTAAGGTGAGTCTTCGTCTTGAAGCTCCTTTCACACTGGCCACAGCTGTAGGGTCTCTCTCGTGTGTGTACCGTACAGTGATTTTTAAGCTCTCCCTTCATCTTGAAGGCCTTTCCACACTGGGCACACCAGTAAGGTTTCTCTCCTGTGTGTACCAAGTGGTGTCGTTTAAGCTCTCCCTTCGTCTTGAAGGTCTTCTTACACTGGGCACAACAGTGAGGTTTCTCTCCTGTGTGTACCATGTGGTGTTGTTTAGGTTCTGCCTTCGTCTTGAAGGTCTTCCCACACTGGTCACAGCAGTAAGGTCTCTCTTCTGTGTGTACCACGTGGTGTCGTTCAAGATCTGCCTTTCTCTTGAAGCTAATGTCACACTGGTCACAGCAGTAAGGTCTCTCTCCTGTGTGTACCATGTGGTGACTTCTAAGATTCTCCTTCGTTTTGAAGGTCTTTTCACACTGGTCACAGCAGTAAGGTTTCTCTCCTGTGTGTACCACGTGGTGTCGTTTAAGGTGACGCTTCGTCTTGAAGCTCTTTCCACACTGGTCACAGCAGTAAGGTTTCTCTCCTGTGTGTACCATGTGGTGACCTTTACGCTCCCTCTTCGTCGTGAAGGTCTTCCCACACTGGTCACAGCAGTAAGGTCTCTCTCCTGTGTGTACCACGTGGTGTAGTTTAAGGTAACGCTTCGCCTTGAAGCTCTTTCCACACTGGTCACAGCAGTAAGGTTTCTCTTCTGTGTGTACCGTGTGGTGTTGTTTAAGTTCTGCCTTCGTCTTGAAGGTCTTCCCACACTGGTCACAGCAGTAAGGTTTCTCTCCTGTGCCAATTACTGCTTGCTGTACAGCCGGCAGCTCTGGATATTGTGATTTGCTTGGTTCTGTGAATTCCTCACTTCCCGCAAACGTTTCAGGGGACTCTGGGTGTTCCTCCCGTTCTCCTAGGTAGTCTAGACCCAGGTCGGGTATGGACACTCCCAATCCCTCATCCGAGGGTGATTCCTCCTCTATGATGTGGGAATGATTGTAAGACATCATGTTAGCACTGGTTTGTTAGCCGATGGTGAGCTAGTTAGCTTCCGTCTGGCTTCGTGTCACGTAGCCTCGGGCTAGGTAGCCATCCAGTTAGCATTCAGTTCACTCCTGGCTTGTTGGCGGATGGCGAGCTAGTTAGCTTCCGTCTGGCTAGGGCCAGCTCATGGGTGTTAGCACTGGCTTGTTAGCCGATGTCGTGCTAGTTAGCTTCCGTCTGGCTACGGCCAGCTCATGGGTGTTAGCACTGGCTTGTTAGCCGATGTTGAGCTAGTTAGCTTCCGTCTGGCTATGGCCAGCTCATGGGTGTTAGCACTGGCTTGTTAGCCGATGTCGTGCTAGTTAGCTTCCGTCTGGCTACGGCCAGCTCATGGGTGTTAGCACTGGCTTGTTAGCCGATGTCGTGCTAGTTAGCTTGCAGTTCTGTGAACGGTCTTTTTGACTGCGCTTCACATCCAGTCTCTCCTCCTTACAAACAGTGTCTTTGGGCTAGGGAGCCCTCGCTTTTCTGTGAACGGTCGTTTTGACTTCGCTTCACATCCAGTCTCCCCTCTTTACAAACAGTGTCTCTGGGCTAGGGAGCCCTCGCTTTTCTGTGAACGGTCGTTTTGACTTCGCTTCACATCCAGACTCCCCTCCTTACAAACAGTGTCTCTGGGCTAGGGAGCCCTCGCTTTTCTGTGAACGGTCGTTTTGACTTCGCTTCACATCCAGACTCCCCTCCTTACAAACAGTGTCTCTGGGCTAGGGAGCCCTCGCTTTTCTGTGAACGGTCGTTTTGACTTCGCTTCACATCCAGACTCCCCTCCTTACAAACAGTGTCTCTGGGCTAGGGAGCCCTCGCTTTTCTGTGAACGGTCGTTTTGACTTCGCTTCACATCCAAACTCCCCTCCTTACAAACAGTGTCTTTGGGCTAGGGAGCCCTCGCTTTTCTGTGAACGGTCGTTTTGACTTCGCTTCACATCCAGACTCCCCTCCTTACAAACAGTGTCTCTGGGCTAGGGAGCCCTCGCTTTTCTGTGAACGGTCGTTTTGACTTCGCTTCACATCCAGACTCCCCTCCTTACAAACAGTGTCTCTGGGCTAGGGAGCCCTCGCTTTTCTGTGAACGGTCGTTTTGACTTCGCTTCACATCCACACTCCCCTCCTTACAAACAGTGTCTCTGGGCTAGGGAGCCCTCGCTTTTCTGTGAACGGTCGTTTTGACTTCGCTTCACATCCACACTCCCCACCTTACAAACAGTGTCTCTGGGCTAGGGAGCCCTCGCTTTTCTGTGAACGGTCGTTTTGACTTCGCTTCACATCCACACTCCCCTCCTTACAAACAGTGTCTCTGGGCTAGGGAGCCCTCGCTTTTCTGTGAACGGTCGTTTTGACTTCGCTTCACATCCAGACTCCCCTCCTTACAAACAGTGTCTCTGGGCTAGGGAGCCCTCGCTTTTCTGTGAACGGTCGTTTTGACTTCGCTTCACATCCACACTCCCCACCTTACAAACAGTGTCTCTGGGCTAGGGAGCCCTCGCTTTTCTGTGAACAAAGCATGAAAGTGATTTTTGCATTGCAACTTCACCCAGCAGAATTTTCACAGTAATCACAAATATATACTCTAAATGCGACTCTTTCTTCGAGTAGAACCTTCTACAATTTTGACTTTAAGAAAACATTACGTAACTTTTTAGTCATGAGTAAACCTTTTTACCGTAATCACAAAAATATACTTTAAGCGTGATCCTTTCTTTAAGTAGAACCTTCTACTTTTTTGACTGTAAGAAAACATTACGTAACTTTTTAGTCATGAGTAAACCTTTTTACCGTAATCACAAAAATATACTTTAAGCGTGATCCTTTCTTTAAGTAGAACCTTCTACTTTTTTGACTGTAAGAAAACATTACGTAACTTTTTAGTCATGAGTAAACCTTTTTACCGTAATCACAAAAATATACTTTAAGCGTGATCCTTTCTTTAAGTAGAACCTTCTACTTTTTTGACTGTAAGAAAACATTACGTAACTTTTTAGTCATGAGTAAACCTTTTTACCGTAATCACAAAAATATACTTTAAGCGTGATCCTTTCTTTAAGTAGAACCTTCTACTTTTTTGACTGTAAGAAAACATTACGTAACTTTTTAGTCATGAGTAAACCTTTTTACCGTAATCACAAAAATATACTTTAAGCGTGATCCTTTCTTTAAGTAGAACCTTCTACTTTTTTGATTTTGCCAAATCTGTAATTTAATTTTACTCCAGAGGCTTTTGACAGTAGTCCTGTCTTCTTCGGCCGTTTAGCACCTATTTTGGTTAGTATAAATGCACATCGCCAGGGACGCCATGTTGAATGCCCACGCTGGCTCTTAGGTCAGATCGATAACTTCATAACTCATTGGTCTGCTTATCTTGACATCAAACAACGTCCTGTGAAGTGGTTGACACGCAGAACCAAACGAGTCTACAAAATGTTGTTGTTACCACTGACCGACAAGAGACAGCGAATGCACCGTTCCGACCCCCGTCAGTCATCGACCTTAGGTCGAGTGATTGAAGTTGCGGAATCTTTTATTTTATTTGCACTGGGAAGGACTCTCTATATTCAGAGGAGGTCCATTTCCCTAATCCGTTACACGTATTATCACTATATGGCTTTACTTGATAATCCCATTATACAGAATCCACCTTTAGTCCTTAATGCATAATCATATGTCTCCTTTTACTCCGTAGGGATAAAGCCACACTTCTAAAGTTTTTATGGTAAAACCAGGCTTACAGAACCCACCTTTAGTCCTTAATGCATAATCCTATTATAGCTAGGGATAAAGCCACTTATTCTATTTTGCCTTAATGCATAATCATATGTCTCCTTTTACTCCGTAGGGATAAAGCCACACTTCTAAAGTTTTTATGGTAAAACCAGGCTTACAGAACCCACCTTTAGTCCTTAATGCATAATCCTATTATAGCTAGGGATAAAGCCACTTATCCTATTTTGCCTTAATGCATAATCATATGTCTCCTTTTACTCCGTAGGGATAAAGCCACACTTCTAAAGTTTTTACATCATTAATACTCCGTCTGGCTAAAGCCTTAGGGCCCGCGTCCACCTAGCGCATATTTCGCCGTGAAACATGCTGGGAGTGCGCCGGCAGAGCTGGCTTGACGCGCATCTTGTAGATGACAGAAAGAAATCTACAGCCATGCCGCGGTTTTGCACATATTATAGCATATTTGAATAACTTTATTGTATATTAATTATATATATAGTTATTGCCTGACACCACAGTTCGCCCTTTGCTTTTTATTAGCTTTTTAGTAGTGTATTCGTGTAGTTATTATTATTAGTTTTGTCGCGAATCTCAATGGTCTGTGTGGAGACAGCCAGACAGGCAGGCAGCTCCGGTGTCAGGTTACAAGCAGAGTGGTAGATGACTGGCTGTGATTGGTTGTTTGAATATGCGCTCGGCGCACCGCTCTAGAAAAGTTCAGCCAGTTTCAACTCTCTGGCTTGTGCGGCCGCATAAAGGCGCTGAAAAAAGAAGCCGACGGCAGCGCACTTCCTAGAGGCGGCCGCATGGGGCCGCATGCGCTCCCTCCCCATTGTAATACATTGAAAACAGACGCGTGCGGTCCTAAATATGCGCTAGGTGGACGCGGGCCCTTACTCAGGAGGTTTTTTACATCATAAATCTAGCACATTACAGGCACATTATTATTATTATTATTATTATTATTATTATTATTATTATTATTATTATTATTACTGGTAAAGTTACAATGCAAAAATACATCTTCATGCTTACCCGTCTTTTTAATCAAAACGCAAAGGGTGAAGTTACAAGGCAAAACACATTTCATGCTTACCCGGCCGTCCGAGAGTGAAGAAAGGATACAAAGGATATTTATAAAGAGGTATTTTTAATTAGAAAAAGCTAGTTACAAGAAGAGACTGAAGTGGAAAGTGTCCATTTCAGTTAAAATATGCACAGAACAAAACATCTCATCTGGTTCGGCTTGTGCCCCGTGTCCCGCAGCAGGATCTCCATCTCTCTAAAAAGTCTGATCTGGCACGGCTTGTGCCCTTCCTATCTCTCCAGCTCAGTGTAAAAATCCTTCTGTGCTCTCGCCAGTTGGCCCTTTTTATAAGGTCCGTCACGTCACGCCATCATCAGTACATAGCTCCAATCATTGTACAGTACGTGTCATATCCCTCCTTCAGTTATTTGTTACTTTGCAGTTACATATCAAATCAAGTAATTCATAAGAATACAATGCCCCTCTGACTAGAGCTCCCTCTTCTTGGCCTTGCATTCCAGCCGGTCACTCCCTTACTGCATGGGGCCTCTTTCGTTCTGACTCACTCTAACAGTAAGAGAAACAGGCAGAACAGTACAGAACAGGCAGAACAGTAAGAGAATGCAGGCAGGACAGGCAAGGGTTATGATACCTTCTGTAGGTATCATCGCCAAGCATATCATTCTTTTTAAGCAGAGAATTATGAAACATATAATTAATATAGCATTATATATATATACCTTTATACCAACAGTATATATATGTTTCCATAATTATTACATGTGAAAAATAGTTTATACGGCTATAGTGGCCCCTCTCTTCTCCATGGCCTCACATTCCGCAGGTTCACTCCCTTTTCACAGACACCGGCCCCTTCTATGGAGACATTTAAAGGCTCAGTTCCATTTTTTATAAGTAGAGCCATCATAGAGCTATCTTTCCAGAGTTTAGTTTAAAGATTTATACTGGTCATATAGGAACGACCCAGGATGTCATTGTCCAAAAGTGTCACTTGTTCTGTGGCACTTCACACCCACTCTGTCATTCTGGGAGATCATTGTCCATCATCAATTGAATAATGAAGCATATAATTACATGTGAAAAATAGGTATATACGGCTATATTGGAACGACTCAGGATGTCATTGTCAAAAAGTGTCACTTGTTCTGTGGCACTTCACAGTCAGATATAAAACACTACAACTACCAAAGGAAGAGGGAGGGATGGCAGTACCCAGCCTACAAGATTATTACTATGCAGCACAACTGAGAGCAGTGACGTGCTGGTGTAACGACAGATATGAGGCAAGATGGAAAGACATTGAAAAAGAAGGGGAGGGATACAAGGTACAAGCTCTGGTGGGAGATAGGGAACTATTTAAAGAGAAAGAGGGACTATTAGATCCAATCACCAAATGCACCTTGAACATATGGAACAGAGTAGTAAAAACACACAAATTGGAGAAGCAGTCAGGGGTCCTGAGATGGGTAGCACATGACAAGAGATTCAAACCAGGGAGGTTAGACCATGGATTCAGAAGGTGGGAGAGGGGGGGGGGGGCAACAGCGATATGCAAAATGATAGAGAAGGGGGAAATGCAAACACTACAAAAATTAAAGGAGAAATTTGGACTAGAAAACAAGGACCACTTCAGATATCTACAGATTAGAGACTACTATAATAGAGAAATAAGAGGGGACAAGGAAGAAGAACAGAATGGAATAATTAGGATGATAGTAAGGGCATACGAAGGAGGGAAAGGAAGGGTAATATCAGCACTGTACCGGGCTATAATGACCAGCAAGGGACACACGACCGATTATATAAGGGAGAAATGGGAGAGAGAACTAGAGATAGGAATAACAGGGAAGGAATGGGGGAACATATGCGAGGTACAACATTCAACAACAGGATCGAGAATATGGAAAGAATTTGGATGGAAAAACATAATCAGATTCTTTATAACCCCAGAGCTGAAGGGAAAATATGCACCAACACAAAGAGCATGCTGGAGGATGTGTGGGAAGGAGGGGGCAAACCACACGCACATATTCTGGGGATGTCAGAAGCTGAAGGGGTATTGGGAGGAGATAGGGGAAGCAATGATCAGAATATTAGGATACGGGCTACCACAAACAGGACTGGTGCTTTACTTAGGAGACCTGACACACGAGGGAATACAAGGGGGGGACAAATATTTAATAAAGATAATGTTGATAGCGGCCAGAAAAGCAATAACGAGACTGTGGTACAAGGAAGACCCACCGACAATAGCACAATGGGTAGGAATAGTGGAAGAAATACAGGATATGGAGAGGATAACACACATGCTGAGGTTACAGGAAGAGAAATTTGGGGAAAGATGGGGAAAGTGGGAGGATTATAAAGGGAACGAAAACGACATCACAGAGGAAGAACCAAATGCAACACAAGAGGGCGAAGGGTAAAGGAGGAAAGATGTTCAAGGAGGGTCTCTGAACCCATGTCACACACCTGTGCTTTAGTTAGTATTTTCTATTTTTTTGGGATATTACAATTGCTGAATGTTTTTATACTTTATTATTTATGTCTGTTTAACGGTGTGATATTAATATTCAGGGATGATGTGGTTTGTGTATGGGTGAATCAAAAGGCAAAGTGAAAGTTAATAAACAAGAGAAAAAAAAAAAAAAGGACGAAGGATAAGGGAAGAAAGAAGCTCAAGGAGGGTCTCTGGACCCAGATCACACATACAAGCCTTAGACAGTATTTATCATCTTTGAGTAGGAATTACTTGTTTATGCCTGTTTAAGGGAGATACACAATCAGCCTTTGTATCAAGTACCTAGAAAACAACTGTAGGGGAACCAGACAACCAACCATGATACCCATGTAAATATTTATGTGCACTGTTTTTTCTTTTTGTTTTTATTGTGATGTTAGTTTCCTTTTTTTTGGTAAGTGCTGTCTGTCTAAAACTGTTAATAAAAATTTAAGTTTAAAAAAAAAAAAAAAAGGTTTCACACACCAAGCAGGACTCGAGCACTGAGGTCATACACACCGACCAAGATTCAATACCACATATGCATATAATGTGATAGTGAATATAATGTGATAGTGAATGGAGGTTATGATTCGAGACACACTGCAGACAACACACAGACCACTGGGAATACAGACAGGGTAAACACATTAGATGGGGAAATTGGGACTTGATTCGGGACATATAATACAAATAACACGTACTAGACTAAACTGTAGACACAAACACACATGACGCACAACTAAGCATATTATTTGATAGTGAATGGAGTAGGGCTGACCTTCGAAGCTTTTTTTGGCAATCGAAGCTTCGGGCCGAGCTTCGATTTTAATTCGAAGCTTTGAGAAGAAAAAAAATAATATTTTTTTTTAATATATATATTTTTTTGTTTTTATCTTATGTTGTGGGACTTGTACAGCACTTTGGTAAACTTTGTTGTTTTTAAATGTGCTCTATAAATGGCCTGCGTTTTCACTGTTATGCAGACGACACTCAGCTCTACCTCTCCACCAAGACTATCACTCCAGCCACTCTCTCCACCCTCAGCACCTGCCTCACAGACATCAAAACATGGATGCAAAATAACTTTCTCAAATTAAACTGCAATAAATCAGAAATCATCATTATCGGTCCAAAATCCCTCACCAGCCACACCCAGGATTTCACCCTAAATATTGATGGTACCATTGTCACCCCCTCCACTCACGTCCGTAACCTTGGCATCATCCTGGACTCCACCCTTTCTTTCCTCCCCCATGTGAACCACATAACCAAATCTGCCTTCTATCACCTCCGGAACATTGCTCGTCTTCGCCCCTCCCTATCACTCTCCGCTGCTGAAACACTGGTTCATGCATTCATATCATCAAGACTAGATTACTGCAACAGCATCCTCTACGGCTCACCAAACACTATTCTCAATAAACTCCAATATGTCCAAAACTCTGCTGCCCGCATGCTCACCTCCACCCGTCGCTCTGATCACATCACCCCTGTCCTCCACGACCTCCACTGGCTTCCAATCAAATACAGGATACATTTTAAAATACTACTCATCACATTTAAAGCCCTCAACAACCTTGCCCCTCCCTACCTGTCCGACCTCCTCCACCGTCACACGCCCACCCGTCGCCTTAGGTCTGCAGATGCCAACCTCCTAACACCTCCCACGACCAAGCTCCGGACCTGGGGCGACAGGGCCTTTGCTGCTGCTGCCCCCTCCCTCTGGAATGCCCTCCCCAGCCATATCCGTGATGCAAACACCCTGACATCTTTTAAATCAGCCCTCAAAACCCACCTTTTCAATCTTGCTTTTGACCTCTAATTCTGTCGGTTTTATTTTATTTTGTCATGTATTATTTTTGTTCTGTTTTGTTCTGTTTTTTTGTTTTGCCATAGTTTGTCTCTCCTGCCCATGTGAAGCGTCTTTGAGCACCTGGAAAAGCGCTATATAAAATAGATGTATTATTATTATTATTATTATTAAATAAAGTGGATTGGATTAATTAATTAAGTAGCCCCTTTCGTGACTGTGACGCAGCCAACAAGGTTTCACTCGGCTGCGCTGCCTGGGTGCAGTGGGGCTGCTCTCACAGCCAACGACATGACATTACATAATTATGTTGCAACCTTCGTCTATCAAGCAAACAATTATATAAATATTTATATGTAGTTGATAGAGACAAAGGCAGAATTCGACTTAATTAAGCACGTTTTATTAAGACATATTTTTATATGGGTCGGGACACTTTAAAAAAGCAGCACAATGAACACAAATCTGTCCGACATAGTCTTAAATAACAAACGGCATTGCTTCGCTTCTTCGTCGACATGTCTGCTGCACATGTTTTCAACACAGATAATCTCCACGTGCTTGTTGTAGAGAGGTGGAGTCGAGGCGCCGCTTACTTCCGTTTAATTGGAATGGAGGCGGGAAGGCGCCGCTTACTTTAGTTTCATTGGAATGGAGGCGCAAGATTTTGGAGGCAAAAAATAAAAAATAAAAATTATTAAAAAAAAATTATTTTTAAACTTCGATTTTTTTTTTATGTTCGAAGCTTGTGCCATCGAACGAAGCATCGAAGTATTTAAGACAGCCCTAGAATGGAGGTTATGGTTCGAGACACACTGCAGATAACACACAGACCACTGGGAATACAGACAAGGTAAACGCATTAGTTGGGGAGGTTGGGACTTGATTCGGGACATATAATACAAATAACACGTACTAGACTAAACGGTAGACACTAGCACACATGACACACAAACAAGATGACAGGGAACATGGGGAATCACGCATCGCGCATGGTGGACCAGGATATGGGGGTGTTCCGTTTCTCGGGGAGGAGGGCGGGAGGGAGGGGTTTCTCTCAGGGGGATCAGAGCGGCTGGGCTTTGCCAGGCGGGGTCCTGTGTGTTGGGGGATCGGTGGGCGTGGGGTGGGGCTCTCGTGGCATGGGAAATAGCGGGCTTGGCTCGGTGGGGGGGGGGGGGGGGGGGGGGAGTCCCCTATCCTTTCCTCTACTGGGCCTGGCCCAATTGATTCAAGGGACCTGTGTCGGTGGGGGCCCGGCGGCGCGCGCATCGGCCTGGGATATGGGGGGCTCCTATGGGCTTAACTCAGGGGGGGACCATCGTTTCCGCGGTTTGGCCCGGGAGAGTGGGGTCTTGGATGTTGTGGGGTCGCCGGCCGTGGGGTGGGGTGCTGGGTGGCATGGGAGGTAGCGGGCTTGGCTCGGTGGGGTGGGGGGGGGGGGAGTACCACCCCTCGCCCCTCTACTGGCCCTGGCCCAATCAAATTCAAGGTACCCGTGTCGCTGAATACTCTGCCACGCGTGAGACGGCCCTGGGATGTGGGGGAGCCCTGTTTCTGGGGGTGGATGGCGGGAGGGGGGGTCCCTCTCATGGAGGTCTGGGAGGCTGAGCGCGGCCGAATTCAAGGGGCCCATGTGGATGTACTGTTGTGTTGTTGATGTCATTGTAGATATGGTGTAAGTGTTGTTCGTCTATAAATGTTAATAAAAAAAGTTAAAAAAAGTAAAGAAAATAATAATAATAATTAAAAAAAAATGCTAGTTAACACTTTAATCGCCGATGACGTGTTTAGACGTCATTCCTAGCCATGCTCATTCTGCCGAAGACGCCGTAACTCGTCTTTGATATCAATATTTCAAAAATCTGTGATCGAAATCATATTTCCCCTCCGGGGCCCTGAGATATACTGCAAAGCTCCACTCAACTCTCTAGCTGTTCAAGAGCGCCATCTGGTGGCCGATCGGCAGATCGCCAACAGGAAATGACTCGTCGAACAGGAAGTGCTCATCCATATGTCGTCCGGGCACTCGCGATCGTTAGCCTGACTCTATCTCCACACACTGGATAATCAATCGCTCGCCCTAACTCAATAAACAACGTTATTTGGACGTATATAGTATTATACAACCTGGAAATGGTTCATCAGGATCAACATCCCATAATCGAAAACTGTCTACTCCACGCTGAGGAGACTGGGGTGAGTTTTAGCGTGTAGTATTACCGTGTTCGATATAAACTGCTATGATGATCATATGACCCACACTGGATGAATCATCTAACGCTGCCCACGGAATTATAAACGACCCCCCGCCCATCCGGTCAAGATCAGATGATACGTAGTAACTTCTAGAAGTACCTCCAGTTGAAATTCTTTATCTGGCACAGATCGCTATCAAACTGTATTTCATCATGCATATAATGCATTTGGGGCTATAAATCACGTTCTGAAGAAAGCTGCAGAAAACGATAAAAACATACTTATACTTTAGACCGTATTTTAGTATGAATATGTGAATGAAAAAGTATAACGTTGCTACACACTGAACAATATATATAGGACCTTGAATGGGCCATGAATGTCAATTTAGCAATACAATTTAAAAAGTTATAGCCCTGCAAAGAAGGGGAACTTCTCCATAGACAAATAGAGATGGCGAGGGATGGTAAATTATGAATTTTAACAATGGCAATCAAAGTGTTAAGAACTAAATATGTTCTTATATCGCTTCGTAAATGAGGCCCATTGTGTCTTGCTGAAGGACACTTCGGCATGCTTCCAGGAAGAGCTGGGATCGAACCGGGAACCTTCAGATTACCAGACGAAAAAAATGCATGCATGTCCTACAGGATGTGTCACCCATCTCGCATGTGTGTGTTCGCTGCATGACGATGTAGCAATGTGCTACAAATAAAGACTTCTTCTTCAAAGTCCAGTTTCATATGACCTCACCTTCAGTGTCTCCACAGCCAGTCTGAGTGCTTTCAGCTCCTTCTCTCTCTCCTGGACTCTCTCCTGGACTTTGAGAAGACTCCCCCCCAGCTGTTTCTGTAACAAATCAACGTAGGAAGAAGAGTTTTGGTTAGGGACTTCATTTAAAGCTACACTAGCGACAGCTTTATCTATAGTGTAAGATTGGCACCCTGTGGCCATGAGAGGTAATTGCATCTCGTTTAAACATGGCGGATGAGAGAAAACAGTAACAAACTAGAATGGGTGCTCGTTGAAGCACATATGTCCGCGACATGCTATATAATTGGGAATAAATATGTCCCCCCAATGAGTGAAGGAGGTATGGCATGTATACATATGTTTTATATCGTCTCTTGTGGTCTGTTCAGGAGGTGTGTGAGTCACAAGTGCTTTCTTGCAGTTTGTGGTTTTCATTGGGATTGATGTGCCTTTAGCATACACAAGTTGCTTCCAATAGAAAACGCTAGCGTTTACTCTGACTGCCCAACCAGTCATGTCATGATTTCTCAAAACACAACTGAGTAACACTAGCTGGTTACTGGAAAACAAGAGACGTGCTGGCGGCCTTTGGCCACGCTGTTCACATCACAAAATGAACTCCTCACTCCCTCACACTAACCTTCTGTTTTTAAAGAATCAAACTTTGAAATTCACTGACCTGGTTAAATTCAAAACAGCGCAAATTATGTTTAAAGTAATCAATAATACAGTGCCTAGTAACATTCAGTACATGTTCACAGGCAGAGATGGTATCTACGGGTTAAGAGGGAAACTGCTCCTAAAACACCCTAGGGTCCGTACGACCTTGAAGCAAAAGGGCATCTCGGTCTGTGGGGTGTCACTTTGGAGCAGCCTGCATGAGACGTACTAAAAATATTAGAACATTTAAAAGCTGTTATAAACAAACATTCTTAAACAAATACATGGAAGAGGAAAATCTAGAGTAGTACTGTTACTTACGATTATGATGACATATTCTATTCCTTGCAAATACTGCTTTCTTTTCTTCTCAGTTTTTTCCGTTTTATCATTTACTAAATGTTTACACCGAAACGTCATGATATGATTTATTTCAGGCTGCCAATAAATTTGAAAAACCTGGAGTGTGTGCCTGGACATTGTTTCCCTATTGTTATGTATGATATCAGAGGTTACAGCACCCAGTGGCAAGTCTAGTGAGGTGAGCGCGTTCTACAACTTTTTTCACTATAGATAGAGAGCAAGAATCTGTCAATTGTGTGATGTAAGGAAGGGGCAGGACTAGATAAGCACTAATTCTTTCTACCCTTCTCGAACCAAATTCTATGTTTTGGTTTCTTTCTTTTTATTTGTTTATTTGTATGTGTGGGTGTGTTTGTGTGTATATGTATGTGTTTGTATTAGGGATGTCCGATATTATCGGCCAACCAATATTATCGGCCGATATCGGCAGTAAAATGTGATATCGGAAAATATCGGTATCGGTTTAAAAAAAGAAAAAAACAATAACAATATTTGTTATATATATATCCAGTGAAATTATTAGTTACCTGAAATTATTCAGTTTTTTGGGGTGGGAAACCCTGCATATATCGGTATCGGTTGATATCGGTTGATATCGGTATCGGAAATTAAGAGTTGGACAATATCGGAATATCGATATCGGTAAAAAAGCCAATATCGAGCATCCCTAGTTTGTATGTATGTGTGTATGTATGTAGATATATGTATGTATGTATATTGTTTTTGCTTTTATCAAATTTGTTGTGATAGTTATGTGTGTTGGTTCGAGATAAATAAAAATCAATCAATCAAAATGTCTAATTTATATTATATATACATTTTCTAAATGATAATCATTGCCCAAAGCTGTTGCCAAGTAAAATAATTGGGCTGTTGATGAGATCGCACTGGGTGAGGCTTGGCCATTGCACTTTGTTTGTGCCGACTCCTGTGAATGCCGAGCAAAAGGGAATGTTTTATTGTATAACTGCGTTAGAAGTAGGTCAACATGAAGATCAGGCTGATCTTTGGACCGGAAGGGAGGAGGCCTGCACTGAGAGCATATTGCAACATCCTGCATCTCTTGTTAGGTTATGCAGTATGATGCCGCAGGCCTCTTTGTCCCCCTCCCGTCGGGCAGACGCTACCGCTCTATCACATATCACCTAACCTATCTATCTATCACCTAACCCAACCCCCTCCAATGTACAGTAAATGACCAAGTATGGCTTAGTCAATATTCCAATCTACAGTTTTGCTTGTACAATTGTAGTGTCCCCCACCGACCCCTCCTACCCAACCCCCCCACCCAACCACCTCCAATGTACAGTCCCCCCCCCCACCCAACCTACCCAACCTCCTCCAATGTACAGTTTCTACGTCAAATGTATATACTCTCTTTTCTGGACTCTTCTTGTATCACAAACAGTACTGTATTTGCAAATCTGGTATGTCATAAATGTATAGATGTAGCAGTACTGTCTATCTGTATGTCGTGTATGTCATATATGTTATGATGAATTGAAAATGGGGGACCCTGATGTAAACAAGACGAAAGTCTTTCTCTGGTCTGCATCCCCTTAAAAATTTTATGTATTGAGCTGTACTGTACCCATTCTGCAATCTGTTAATAGAGTTTTCAATCAATCAATGCTCTACCTCTGGGTTTACTAAGAGCGTCCTCCAAAGGCTAGATTTGTATATTATCCTATTTTATTTTGGTGTGTTATTAGTCAGGTTGTGGAAGTGCTGTTTCTGTGTGTCTGTGCATCACGCACTTTGATTATATGCACTTTTACTGTAAATTGTGCCCCTATGCATTATGCACTTTACTATGATATGCACTTTTAGGGGATGTTGATATCAACCTTAGCATGTCCTTTTATACTGTCTATGTTTTTTTATTTTTTTTTCTGTACCGTTTCTACTCTGCTCCTGTATTGGATTAGTCGTAGACACACAGTGTTTGCTCTGTACCTGTATTCCAATGTGGATTTGTCCATACATGGCAAATATAAATAGTCTATTTTCCTCAGTAATCATTACCTTGTTTCACTTGTGTTTCGTGATGATCTAATTAAACACCTTTGTTCATTGTGGACCTTTCTCATTCTTTAAATGTGATCTTCGTCATGAAGTAGATGTTCTGGTCCTACCTGTTCCTCAGTCCTCTCTGCTGCAGCCGACACCGTGTCGTGGCCTTTATGTTCATCCATGACGCACAGCAGACAGATACACTGCTGGTCCGTACGATAGTAGACCTCCAGCAGCTTGTTGTGACTAGAACACATCTTGTCCTGCAGTCGGGCCGCGGCTTTGACCAGCTTGTGCTTCTTCAACACAGGGATACTGTGGTGAGGTTGGAGGTGGGTCTCGCAGAAAGAAGCCAGACACACCAGGCAAGACATGAGGGCCTTGTGGCGTCTGGTTCCAGTGCAGAAATCACAGGCCACGTCTCCTGGTCCGGCATAGGTCAGAGCAGCAGAGGCAGAAGCCTGCTGGCCCCCTGTCCTCTTCAGCTGCTCCACCACCTAGGTCGGAGGACAGAAGGAGGACGGCTCAGTCACTGATGACCACAAAACAAGGAAAACAATACATCTGCAATGAGAAATTACACGTGTTTGTCTCTCTTCATGTACATGGGGGGGGGGGGGGGGTTCAGTACTGATACGCAAAACTGACCATCAGAGATATTTGTTGTTATTGAGTCTACTATTAGCATAAGTTACTTCATATTGCACACTGACCAAACACTTTAAATTCAATCAAAGAAATGTAGGCCTGGAAAAAAGTTCTGAAATGTGTAGGAACACTGTATGTATACAGGGGCATAGCAAGACCTTTCTGTGCCTTGTTAATTAATTCATTGATGATTGACACATCCATAGTAGAAATGAGGATTTGTATGGTTAGCATTGTTATTATCGCACATGCAAAAATGCCCTTATGTTTAAAATGTTCATAGAACAAAAAGCTCAATATCCTGCACAGGAAGAAAACACCTTTTTTAAACTTTTAAAACAAACCTTTCAGTAAAGACACTGAGAGCCCTCCCCCAGTTTTGGGCCATAGGTCAGCTGTTCCCCTCTTAAACTGGTAAATGGTGCATTTATATCAGGGGTGGCCAACCAGTCAGAGACTAAGAGCCACGAAAATTACTGTGGTACCACAAAGAGCCACACCATATACCAGCGTTTCTCAACCTTTTTTTTCAGTCACGGCACCCTTCATGTGTTTATAGGTCTCACCCTCTGGCCTCTGAAGTTGCTAATGACTTTTTTATTTGGGACCCATGGTTGCAAAATTACAAAATCACTTTTAGCCATTTAAAAAAAGAACGTTTATTTAAAGAAATTTAAGGGGGAACTATTTTACTATTTCTTTCACTATTTGGGCACTTTTACACAATTCCTGTGAGTCTATGGAACACCTAGTTTTTTTTCAAACAAAAAAAAATTCATTGTTTTGTATTTCTGATCAAGTACTCAAAAACCGCATTTTTCTACCTCAAGATCTTAAGCCATTTTGAGGCTGGGCTCCAACCACTGTGTGGCCTGGTGCCAACTGCCACATCAACTGCCACATTATTATGCAGCTGAAATCTCTGACATCACAGATATGCACATTTTCAGATGACTCAGTGAGGGTGAATATTGTGAGAGGAGAATTGGAAGAATGCACCAATATGAGAATTAGAGACATAGATCCTATTAATATAAGTCCACATAGCTAAGAAACAATGGTAAACACTGAAAAAGGCCATTTATAAGATAGTTCCCCTTTAAGCACATGTATAGTCAATTGGTCCTGTTGTTCAGCCTCACAATGCTATTTGATAGTAAATGTGTTTATATGTCCCACCCTCTGGCCTCTGAAGTTGCTCATGTCTTTTTAATTTGGGCCTCACATGGTTAACCTCTTAAGCCCGAGATATACAGTAAAAGTGTATATTTTCAGCATTACGTTTGTTTACCAATTATTTTAACTGTTATTAGTGAAATATAAGATTATAGAAATCTCAGGGCATTGAGTGGGAAACCGGCGCATATTGACAGGAGGAAGTGGCACATCCAAAAGTGAGTGTAGTCCACACCAGCCCCTGTCAATCATCTGACTTCTGGATTTACTTTTTTATTTCTCTTATTTTTTGGGATTATCTCCCACAAACCTGAACGTTATTGCCATAAAACAGAACGCAGTTAGTTTCTCTACCTTTCTGTGAACGTCTTGCAAAAAACTGTGTTGCAATATGATGAAAAATGGTGGAGAAATTTACATTATAAAAAAGATGGCAGAATTCAGTACTGTATCTACAAAACCTTCTGTTTAATCATCTTCCCTTTATTCATTTGCTTAGATTTTTCAGGTCTGGTCAATTTTAGCATGGTGTTATTCACAGTCAAAGATAAAAAAAAAAGTTTTAAATAGAATTGATATTCTCCTTTAGTTCATTACAATTTACTCAAGCCTAGTAACAGACACACTATTTCTGACACTGATCCATATATGTCCCAAGATTCAGATACCAAGAACATGCAAATGGACCATTTAAAAAAGAAATTGTAAATGTTTATTCTACGTCCTTATGGAATGAGTGACATAAAAAAAAAAGTAAAAAAAAAAAAAAAAAAAAAAAAGCTAAAACAAAAAAGTTTTATTTTTTTTTATGGATGGAAGAGCATTGACGGGCAAAGAGCCGCATGAGGCTCGCGAGTCGCGGGTTGGCCACCCCTGATTTATATAGTGCTTTTATCCAAAGCGCTTTACAATTTGTTCCTCACATTTTACCATTCACTCACACATTCACACACCGACGGCAGAGCCATGCAAGGTGCCAACCTGCTCATCGAGCCACCCACCTCCGCCAGCATGGTGTTTTTCTTCAGTGCGGGCCTTGGATTGAAGCGTTGTCTGCACTGGGGACAGCTGTATACTCCCTTCTTCTCATCCTGGTCCCAGCTATCTCCAATACAGCTGCTGCAGTAACTGTGTCCACAGGGGACCGTGACTGGTTCCGTCAGAAGGTCCAGACAGATAGAACAGCAGAACTGGTCCTTGTCCAACACAACACCCTCCTGCTGTTCAGCCATTTTACCCACGTGTAACGGTTCTCAATTGGTCAGAGATTGAAGAGACTGCCGTCGACTATTTACTTCCTACAGAAGACACATCAAATACAATAACTGTAGTTTTCTGGTCACTGTACATCTTGCATACCTCAGCAGATAGCTACAAGACTGCTATTTTTATAATGTCTCAATGACACAGTATTTATTAAAAATACATGTATTTTACAATCTCTACTTGCCAACACAATGTACCAGAACACAGTAGCCTATAACATACATTTGTAGGTCTATAAACCAAATTGGTAAACTTGCACAACCTGCTGGACATAGCAGGAAATGCAACAGGTACAATATATAACGTTGACAATTGATTGATTGAAAACTTTATTAACAGATTGCAGAATGGGTACAATACAGTACAGCTCAATACACACAATTGTTAAGGGGATGCAAACCAGAAAAATACTTTCGTCTTGTTTACATCAGGGTCCCCCATTTTTCAATTCATAATGACATTTGACATACACAACATACAGATATACAGATATATATCATGACATTTATGACATACAGGTAGGTATACAGTACTGTTACATTTGTGACATACAAAATATGCAAATATACAGTACTGTTAAACAGAGATCCTAACAGAAAATATATACATACGAGGGGGAGGAAACTGTACATTAGGAGGTGGTGGGTGGGTGGGAGGACTCATACAGAACCAAGCATTTCACTGTAATAATGTACTCCTATATGTGACAAATAAAACAACTTGAACTTGAACAAAGGTTTGCGGTGAACACAAATCTAACGTTTGAAATAGTTTGCAAACGTTTGCCTTGGTCGTTAAACTTCTACGCACCTGGGAATGGTTGTTAACGTTAAATTAAACAAATAAAACTTCTGATTCACATTCAAGGTACTCAAACACTCTGATTGTCATCCAACACGGTAGGTGGCGCTGTCGCGAAAACACGCTGGTCTCCTGGGCTGCAGTGCCACGTTGACATCAGTATCATGGCTTCCTGCTGTGAGTCACGTGGTCCTGCTGCTGCTGCAATCCCGTTAATTTCGAACCCTGCCCTCTGGTGTTGTGGTTGTGGTATTCACTGACCTTTGGGAAGTATTTTGACATGTACATGGGTACCTTAGTCGTGTAGTGTATCTTGTAGACCAGGCCCATTGCAAGTTGCTGTACTCTGTCGTCTACTCTAAGCCATCCTAGGTTGTCAAAGTGGGCAGGGGTGAGGTGGGTTCTAGGAGTCAGATCAAGCAGTAGTCTGACCAGTTTGTTTTGTGATGTTTGTAATTTTGTTTTAACGCCTTTGAGGTGCTTTGGTACCATGAGGTGCAAGCATAGTCGTAGTACCCTTGAATGAGTGAATGAAAATAACATGTTTGCATTATGTATGGTGCCACATACCTACAGAGGACATCAAATACAATAACTGTAGTTTTCTGGTCACTGCACATATTGCATACCTGCATGTTGTACAACATAAAATAATAGTAGTATAGTATTTAATAGTATTTAATACTTGACAAAGATGAAGACACCCTGAAACAGAACAAGATAGCAAACTCGGCTGACAACATATACCATAAATACATAACACTATGGTAACACATATATATATATATATATATATATATATATATATATATATATATATATATATATATATATAATGCATATAATATAATATATATAATATGTATACAGTAATAGTGAATGAGTGAAAACAAAGATGGCCGCTCAGCATGGTTGGTAAGACGCTGCCCTCTAGTGGCCGGCGATAAACTCTTCACATTTAAACTTCCTTCCCCAAAATAACTAACTCCACGTTTCGCAATTATGCCACATCAATGTGGAACGCCCTACCCACAGCTGTAAAGGAATGTGAATCACTACCCACCTTCAAAACCACTCTCAAAGAGCACCTACAGTAGGCTGCCATTCGAAACTGGCCCCTGAGTGTAATGTCCAACCCCCCCCCCACCCCTAAGTAGTGACCGTGTCCACTCGACAGCTGTGTGTATTCTCTGTAATATTGTTTTATTCACTCTGTAATACATCTCTGATGGCTAATATAGAATCTTCAGCGCACGTTACATTACAGTTGAGTTCTCATCAGGTTCATTCATAAAACGCTCTCTGTCAATCACCTAAAAGGACTCAGCTGGTAGCAGGTGCAATGCATCCTGGGACTTGTATTTCTACTAACGTGGTGACTAATGTAAATAATAGTATTTCTGACTAGAATAAACAAACACTCTTCCACTTCCACTTCTTCTTTCAAAGGTAAACAATAATCGATATTAACATATATGTAATATAACTCATAATCATTAACCTGGCCTATTAAGTTACAACACTACTGTCATGCACTTGTCCTAATAAACTAACCTACACTGTAGCACTCAACACTTTGATGAACATTGTTCTCAGCTGATAGAGTTGTGCCCTTCCTGATGACATGTCGTACAGAACTTGTAAGTCGCTTTGGATAAAAGCGTCAGCTAAATTACTAAATGTAAATCTAAATGTAAAACTAAATAACCCAAGGGTACATTAACGACTCGCCTATTTGATTACATTGTCACTGTAAATGGCTAGCTAACAACACTAAACTCTAAGGTGAAATAATGAAGAAAAGAAGGCCTCAGTTCTCCTGTGAAAGATACTGCTTTTAATTATGTTAGCTATCTCTCATGAGTGTTGTATTTTACCCTGTGGACTACCACACTAGTCTCCAATATTCTACTGCCCTCTGCTGGTGGTAAATGGCTATAGCACAGATCATCATAGAGCCACGCATGATGGAATGGCCTCCGCAGACTATTAAATTATGCAACATAACCATTCATTTGCAAGCATGCAGGGGGACATTAAATCAGTGGAGTCAACTGAAATTACAGGCATTGTCTATCACTACCTATTATTATTATTATTATTATTATTATTATTATTATTATTATTATTATTATTATTATTATTATTGTTGTTGTTGTTGTTGTTGTTATTCTTCTTCTTGGTAGTGGTGTTGCAGACAGGGCTTGAGGCAGGGCGGGGCTAGGGGGTGGCTACTTGGGCTCAAGCCCCGAATGTTTTCTGAAAACCCCCGAATCTACTAAAAAATATATATATTAACACATTCCCTGCCACGCAATTTGAGCATCTTATACCACGCATCTTATCAAATGCCGTTTGTTGGCGATACACGCTATATTAAAAATTTCAACTGTACATGATCCTAAACGTTATGTTGACTGATCATGCACGGATGAACGGGGGGGGGGGGTCGTTTATAATTCCGTGATCGTCAGTAAATGCTTTATGTAGTATGGGTGATATATTGATCAGAGCAGTTTGCATGGATAATAATAAACAAATGCGCTGAAAGTAACGTCAGCGTCCTCTTACCGTCAGTGGCGAATCCTTATGGAAGCCAACGGAAGCCATGCCTCCCTATTAAAATATGAATTCATATCAAATATGAAATATAAAAAAAATATATATAATTTCTTTTTAATATAGTTTACATTCTTTTTCATCTGTGCACCTGTGTTATATTTTTTTTTTTTTTTTTTTAAATGTCTCCCTCTTCTCTTTCTCACTCCCTCTAACACACTGTCAGCCTCACTATGCTCACTGCAGCTAGTATAGAGGAGAGGAGGCAGGGGGTAGGTCTCTTTCTCCAGGCTTCCAGCATGTGATTCATGTATCTAGAGTCCAAATCCGATCCTAGCCAATCAGATTCGAGCTGACTGCCACACCCTAAAAGTTTAAAACGGGGCTGTGAGGAAGACACATGAGTGTGGCCTCCCCTTTGCACTCAGCATATTTTCCCCCCTGGAGGCGGGGCAGGTCAGAACACGTCTGAACGTCAAACCCTCGCGGGATTGATTGAAAATGTTATTAACAGAGCGGGCACGTTCGAATACTCTATTAGTGTATCTAACATTTAGCACTTTAATAGCAACTTATTTTCGCCGGCGGGACATTTACTGAGGACCAGCAGAGCACACCACTGTGGATATTATGATTTAACAAATCTATCTGGCAAGAGGAGGACCACATTATTGACCAGGTAAGCACTGAGCAGCCTGACTAAGGACTAACTAACGTTATCAGGCAAGCTTGTAGACCCTTTCATGACTGCAATGCAAGCCAGGGGCTGGAATACGCAGTCACTTATTCCTCGTAGTAGCCAGGTTAATGTGCACCATCAAGCACTGCTTAAAAGCTAGCGGTGGGTCCAAAATATATCGGATATAAATGTCAAAGGTACCCAGCGTTCCATTAGGGTTTCACACACAGATGCGGCGGGGTTTGAAAGCTCGGCGTTGCTAATAAACATTTTAAATCATTTTTATAAACGACTAAAACTGGGCTGAAATGGCTGCTTCCTCATTTTACAGTAGGAGCACTCTGATGGCTGGGCGCGCCGCGCAACAGACACGTGAATGAATGAATGAAAACTTTATTTAACAGAATGCAGAATGGGTACAATACAGTACGGCTCAATACACACAATTGTTAAGGGGATGCAGACCAGAGAAATACGTTTGTCTTGTCTTGTTTGTCTAGACTCTAGACGTCATATTCTCTCCCGGCCGTATGTATATTTCTCTCCCACCCACCCACCCCCTCCTAATGTACAGTCTCCTCCCCATCATATACTCTGTCAGGATCTATGGGTAATAGTACTGTATATTTGAATATCGTATATGTCACAAATGTAACCATACTAAATACCTGTATGTCATGTATGTCCCTATGCCATAAATGTCATGATGTCTTGTATGTCATAAATGTCACTATGAATTGAAAATGGGGGACCCTGATGTAAACAAGACAAACGTCTTTCTCTGGTCTGCATCCCCTTATACAATTGTGTGTATTGAGCCGTACTGTATTGTACCCATTCTGCAATCTGTTAAATAAATAAAAAGAAAGTTTGACTGGCCGCCGAGCCATACTGTAGTGTACATGGTGACTGCTTGACTTTAAAAAAATAAAAATAAAAATATTAATAAAAATATTTAATAAAAAGAAAATTTATACATTTTTTTTGGCTTCCCCTGTTATTTTACCCACGCGACGCCACTGCTTACCGTTCGACGATGAGACTGGAGGAAAAAGATCCCACTTATTTGACGGCGATCTCCTAAATCCATTTCCAGTTTGTATAATCATAATAAACGGCCAAATCGTATCGATTATTGCATTATGGCAGCGTGTGTATACAGTCCCGCAACAATATGCGAGTGCCGGACGCATTTCCCAGACGCACCGAGATCGACTCGTCCATTTCCGGTTTGGCAACTCGCCGATCATCCACCAGGCGGCAGTATTGAGGCGTTGCAGAGTTGTGCAGGCTCCAACTGCATCAGACCATGCTCCGTGAGGGAATTATGAATAACATGGAGAAAAAATGAAATATGATCTCAATAACATCGTACGCCGTGGATTGGCAGAATCTGCATGAACTTGAAACACGTCGTAAGCCGTTTCCGGCGTGGGATGTGTTCATATATATATATTATTTTTTTTTGGACAATTAATCATTGTTACATGAAAATATGTTTGCACCAGATTTAGCAGAAGCTAATTTCCATCTGTAGTCTATCCAGCTGCTAACTGTTTTTGAGTCAGTTAAGTCTTGGTATTATGGTAGACTCAGACCTAAGCTTTAAATCACAATCAACAAGTTGACAAAAACATAATTCTTCCACCTTAGAAACATAGCTAAAGTACGACCATTTATAAATCAAAAGGACGCTGAAAACCAGATCCATGCCTTTATCTCAAGCCGACTCGACTACTGTAATGCACTCCTTACCGGCCTCCCAAAAAAATACGATGATTTTATTGCAATGCACTATTGCATTATTTTATTCTATTTTACTAACTATTTTATTGCACTGCACTATTTTACTTTGTATCAGTGATAATCAAACCGTAAACAAAGACGCCTATTAACACTTTCATCGCCAGATGGCGCTGTTTACTGTTACTGTTGAAAGGCCAGCGCCTTTTAACATGGGGATACGTGGCTGTGTTTGCAGGCCTAAAGCTATATTATATATTATAGCTATGGATCTAATAATATAGTAGATTGTCATTGAGTTTCTTCCGGTCAAGATGCAAAAAACAGATAATTTTTCCATCCATACATTTCCGTTTTATACCGTCGTGAATATGAGTGTAGTTTCAGGGTGGTCTGGTGTCATTTCCAAAATGCTTCGTAATGGCCGGCAACGTGTATTCTAGTAAATGCGTTATCGTTTCTTCCCTGGACTAGCTACTGTTCTCAAATCAATTCGGTATTATGTTTCATCATGGATGCATGAAGGGGGGGGGGGGCACCCCTCCGTGCTTTGATCGCAACCAACGGAACACGCCACACACACACACACGCCCCGATCAGCATGAAGGAATTTTTGGATCAACGCACTATTGATACCATATAGTCCTTACCTTGACCAGGATCTGTCCCGAAATGAATATTCCAATTATCTGATCGCCATTCCAAGTAGTGATGTCGATCAAGGTGCCAACATAATCCAGCATTGAACATGAACCCGACCCTCGTCGATGCATGTGTTTTTTTTTGGCTTGACCGAGTAGTTAGACCCCGCCCGCAGGCCGCAGCTCGGCCCAGACACCAAGCCGCACATCGTTTCAAATGGAGTGCAATAGCGGCCGCAAGGCGTTAGGCGGCGGTATTGGACTTTTGAGATCTCAGACCAATCCCCAGTGATAACACAGGCTGCCGGCATGTCTTTATGAATGGAAATATCGAATAAAAGAAACAACGATGAAAACCCGACTATACTCTGGTTTTCGGGGGTCCTGGCGCTCAACGTTCGGCGAGTTAACCCTAGATCTTAGATCCTAATATGAAAAACAATGTGATTTAGGGCGCGTTCACACCTACTCTGTTTGGTCCACTTTAAGTGGACCATGGTCCCTTTAAGTGGACCATGGTCCCTTTAGATCGATAGTCCGTTTGGTTTGTACAGGTGTGAACGCAAACCGAACTATAATGAGGACCAAACAACCGAACCATGGTCCTCTTGAAGCAAAGTAGCATACTCCTCTATAGACTCGCGCCGCGCGCACCCCCCAACTTTCTCCTGCATGAGGAGGACATTCGCGGACATTCTCTCAGATAAAGAAAAAAAAAGCTTACATACTTTTTGGGTAATTTCATAATAGCAGCGTGGACCAGCTCTGTAACAACAACGCATCTCGAGCTGCTTCTATGCAGCTGTCTAGTAGTTGACAGCTTACGCAGGAAGGGAAGGGAAGGTCTCTCTCTCTCTCTCTCTCTCTCTCTCTCTCTCTCACTTCATAGATGAGCTGGACATGCTTCTAAGCTCCTTACCGGAAGATGGTACCCCGCTCCTTCTATTGGGCGACTTCAACCTGCCTGACTCATCTCAGTCGGTCCCAGTGGTCTCCCTCCTACAACAATTTGACCTGACTCCCACTGCCATGCCTCCCACCCACAAAGCAGGCAACTCCTTGGATCTCATATTTTCCCGTAACTCCAGCATCATTAACACCACGGTAACTCCCCTACATGTATCTGACCATTCCTTCATATCCTTCTCACTAACTCTCATGCTTAACCGAAAGGTCTTCACCCCAACTCAAACCGTCTCACTCAGACGTAACCTGGCCTCCCTATCCCCCTCCACCCTCTCCTCTGACATAATATCCGCTCTACCTTTGAGTGACACCTTCTCTGCTCTCCCCACAGAGATGGCAACCTCCACCCTCCTCTCAGCCCTTGCAACCTCCTTTGACAAGCTCTGTCCCCTCGTTGAGAAACCTGCCCGCCGTTCCCCACCCAGTCCATGGCTGACGGATGCAGTGAGAGAACAAAGACAGGTCCTGAGAGCGGCTGAGAGGAAGTATAGAAAATCACGCCTCACTGCTGACATCGACACATATCACAACCTCTTGTTAACATTCTCCAAAACCATTACTAATGCCAAAGCTTCTTTCTTTCACCATAGGATCGAGGCCTCTGCCAAGAATCTTCGCAAACTGCATGCTACCATGTCCTCCCTCCTCACTCCCCCCCCACCCCCTCCTCCCTCATCTTTTTCTGCCGAAGACTTTGCGATCTTCTTTGAGGAAAAAGTGGAGAACATCCGCAGCTCCTTCTCCCAACCCCCACCCATTCCAAACGCTGAATCGAGAACCTCATCCTTCACTCTGTCATCTTTCTCTCCCATTACAGAAGCCGAGACCCTGACACTGGTAACGTCGAACCGTCCGACTACATGCCAGCTGGACCGGCTACCCTCCCCACTCCTCCAGACCATAGCACCGGACATCCTCCCATTCCTAACTGCAACCATCAACTCCTCACTCAACTCGGGGGTGGTCCCCACCTCCCTAAAACAAGCCAGAGTCACGCCCCTCATAAAAAAACCAACCCTGAACCCCACCGTCATAGCCAACTATCGTCCTGTCTCTCTTCTCTCCTTTCTTTCTAAAACACTTGAACGTGCTGTATCCAACCAACTTACTGCTTATCTCTTACAGAATGACCTCCTAGACCCCAATCAGTCTGGCTTCCGGACTGGCCACTCCACAGAAACGGCCCTCATTGCGGTCACAGAGGCACTTCACTTAGCAAAAGCGAAAGGCCTCTCCTCTGTCCTGATTCTCCTAGATCTATCTGCAGCCTTCGACACAGTCAACCATCAGATCCTCCTCGCGGCCCTCGCAGGAATGGGAGTGGCTGGATCTGCGCTGACATGGCTGACATCATACCTCAACGACCGCTCCTACCAAGTGTCATGGAGAGGGACTCTGTCGGCCACCCGCCCCCTCCGGACGGGTGTCCCCCAGGGCTCGGTCCTAGGACCCCTTCTCTTCTCCCTCTACACTAAATCACTGGGTAACATTATCACGTCTCATGGCTTCTCATATCATTGTTATGCCGATGATACTCAACTCTTCCTCTCCTTCCCTCCCTCAGATATCCACGTCTCTGAGCGGATCTCGGCCTGTCTGTCCGACATCTCCGCCTGGATGACGACCAACCACCTCAAACTGAACCTAAGCAAAACAGAATTGCTCCACCTGCCGGCCAAATCCTCCCCCCTGACCGACCTCTCCATCACAGTCGAGAATGCAGCTGTGACCGCGTCCCCGACCGCCAAGAACCTTGGTGTTGTCCTCGACGACCAGTTGAACTTCTCTGCTCACATCGCAGCGACAACCAGAACCTGCAGATTCCTCCTGAGCAACGTCAGAAGGATACGCCCCTTCCTGACAAAAGAAGCCACCCAACTCCTCATCCAATCAACAGTCATCTCCCACCTCGACTACTGCAACGCACTGCTAGCTGGCCTCCCGGCCACTGCCACCAAGCCTCTTCAACTCATTCAAAACGCAGCGGCCCGCCTGATATCAAACCTACCGAAGTCGGCCCATGTCACCCCACTTCTTAGGGACCTGCACTGGCTCCCCATTGCTGCACGTATCCGCTTCAAGGCCCTCGACCTAGCATACCGTGCAGCAAAGGGAACCGCTCCCGCCTACCTCCGGTCAATGGTCTCTAACTACACACCCTCAAGACCCCTACGCTCTGCATCTTCTGGCCGCCTCAGACCTACTCCTATCCAAGCTCCCGGAGGGTCATCAAAGAGAAGCCGCCTATTCTCAGTCCTTGCCCCACAATGGTGGAATGAACTACCCATCCCAGTTAGGACAGCCGAATCCCGTCCAATCTTTCGCCGTCGACTAAAGACTCACTTCTTCAACCATTATCTGAAATGATTAAAAAAAAAAGAAAAAAAAAAAATCTAACCCTGACTAACCTTACTGTCATGCACTTGTCCTAATAAACTAACCTACACTGTAACACGCAACACTTGATGAACATTGTTACTCAGCTGATAGAGTTGTACCCTTCTTGCTGTCTTGTCGTACAGAACTTGTAAGTCGCTTTGGATAAAAGCGTCAGCTAAATGACTAAATGTAAATGTAAATGTCTCTCTCTCTCTCTCTCTCTCTCTCTCTCTCTCTCTCTCTCTCTCTCTCTCTCTCTCTCTCTCTCTCTCTCGTCGACTAGCGCCGTGCTCATAATAGTATCTCTCTCATTACGCTGCCGGCAACTGATTACGTTTGTGAGTGCTATAGTCCAATAGATGCGACAGCATGTCCTTTGTTTACAAATTAGATCCGCACCAAACAGGGTAGTGTGAACGCAGACCAAAAGCAAACAATGTATCATTTTCACATTTGGTCGACCAGAAAGTCCGGACTATCCACGGAAAGTCCGGACTTTCAGATGTGAACACACCCAAGTGGACCATGGTCCCTTTAAGTGGACCATGGTCCCTTTAGATCGATAGTCCGTTTGGTTTGTACAGGTGTGAACGCAAACCGAACTATAATGAGGACCAAACAACCGAACCATGGTCCTCTTGAAAAGTTGGGACTCGGTTCGTTTCAATCGAACTATAGTACCTAATCCAGGAAGCAAAGTAGCGTACTCCTCTCTAGACTGGCGCCGCACGCGGACAGTCTCTCTCTTCCTCCCTCTCCTCTCTAGACGCAGTCTCTCTCTTCCTCTCTCTCTATAGACTCGCGCCGCGCGCACCCCCCAACTTTCTCCTGCATGAGGAGGACATTCGCGGACATTCTCTCAGATAAAGAAAAAAAAAGCTTACATACTTTTTGGGTAATTTCATAATAGCAGCGTGGACCAGCTCTGTAACAACAACGCATCTCGAGCTGCTTCTATGCAGCTGTCTAGTAGTTGACAGCTTACGCAGGAAGGGAAGGTCTCTCTCTCTCTCTCTCTCTCTCTCTCTCTCTCTCTCTCTCTCTCTCTCTCTCTCTCTCTCTCTCTCTCTCTCTCTCTCACTCTCGTCGACTAGCGCCGTGCTCATAATAGTATCTCTCTCTCTCGTCGACTAGCGCCGTGCTCATAATAGTATCTCTCTCATTACGCTGCCGGCAACTGATTACGTTTGTCAGTGCTATAGTCCAATAGATGCGACAGCATGTCCTTTGTTTTGATAGATTTAGTTCATTGATGATGCCTGGTAATATCTGATATCTGTGCTTAGGCTGCACACTGCTCTCTGTGTCTCTCTCCCCCTGCATGTGGCGTGACCTGATGACCTCTGGCTAGAGGTTCCTTCTACACAGGGCCCCGTGCACACACATGCACGCGCACACACATGCAAAATCATGTAGCAGAACATGCAAAATCCTAGTTCCCTTGGCATTCTCTCTCTCTGGCACATCAGAGCACTCAAAGATAATTGATAGGTTTTTCAGTTAGACATGCAAAATCATGTCCCTCCCTTTCAGCACACACACACACACACACACACACTCTAGCACACACACACACACACACCAGCACACACACACACACCAGCACACACACACACACACCAGCACACACACACCAGCACACACACACACACACCAGCACAAACACACACACACACACACACACACAAGCACACACCACACAAACACCCATACATACACACACAGAGACATACACACACACCCCCCTCCCCTTTCTCAAGAGTGTATAAAATGACATGTAATATGGATATTCTGCCCCCTTTCCTCCTTTTGTCTACTGGTGATGTGCCCGCGCGGGGTGACTGACTGTCTTCTTCTCTAATGAATAAAAGCTCCGTTTGAGAAATACTCTGTCTCCGCTTCGTCTTTCGGCCGACTGGTCCACAACTAAATCAATTAAGAACTCACGACCAGGGATAGGCTAATCCCTAACAAATGGAGGTTCCGGAGTGAGAATTTATGTGGGCCAGCCGCAACCAAGGACGGAACGGGGAATGGGGACGCGGAGGAGGAGGAGACGGTGCAGAGGATCCAGCAGTCACTACCAGCTGTCTGCAGCGCGTCTGAACCAGGGGTGAGATACCAGCAGCCCCTCAGACGTCCGTGACCAGACCACCAGACGACCGGATGACAGGCAGGAGGAGACGAAGGACAGACGGGCCAGGATGAGAGGCGACCGGAGGAGATGGCAGCTGTGCGAGAGGCCGGAGAGGAACACCGCAGCCAGGCACCGCGGAGACCGCAGATCAATCACCGCTGATCGTCGTCTACGACACGCAGTTCATCCACGACGAGAACGGGGGAAGCGGCCGCAGGAGAGACACTGAGCTGAGTTGGAGTGATGGTGGGGCCGGCCGGCGAGAGGTGGAGAGGACAGTCTGAGACACTGGGAAGGCGGCGGACCAGGGGAGACACGTTTGTCTAGGGGACCGCACCCTGGAACGGGAACCAACCTCAGGAGGTCAGCCCTTGCCCTCCAGAAGACGGGGCCGACCCAGGTGGGCGGTGCACTGTGACAGAGGGAAGGTAGCGCCCTGATGGACGTTGTGTGTGCCTGAGTAAGGGGGGTCCAACGGGGTTACTGTATCTTCTGTTAGGTTGCCAGAATCTGTGTTTCTCTCTTTCTTCTCTCTCTCTCTCCCGCTTTCTCCCCTCCCTCTATCTCTCTCTCTGCTCTCCTGATGTTGATTATCCCGTCTGGTATTGGATGTGATGCATGTAATGAGGTGACAATCGACGGATACAGATCAATGAACTGTGTGTTGACGTTTTATTTAACGTCAAAAGGGGGAATTGATAGATTTAGTTCATTGATGATGCCTGGTAATATCTGATATCTGTGCTTAGGCTGCACACTGCTCTCTGTGTCTCTCTCCCCCTGCATGTGGCGTGACCTGATGACCTCTGGCTAGAGGTTCCTTCTACACAGGGCCCCGTGCACACACGCGCACACACATGCAAAATCATGTAGCAGAACATGCAAAATCCTAGTTCCCTTGGCATTCTCTCTCTCTGGCACATCAGAGCACTCAAAGATAATTGATAGGTTTTTCAGTTAGACATGCAAAATCATGTCCCTCCCTTTCAGCACACACACACACACACACACACTCTAGCACACACACACACACACCAGCACACACACACCAGCACACACACACACACACCAGCACACACACACACACACCAGCACACACACACACACCAGCACAAACACACACACACACACACACACACACACAAGCACACACCACACAAACACCCATACATACACACACAGAGACATACACACACACCCCCCTCCCCTTTCTCAAGAGTGTATAAAATGACATGTAATATGGATATTCTGCCCCCTTTCCTCCTTTTGTCTACTGGTGATGTGCCCGTGCGGGGTGACTGACTGTCTTCTTCTCTAATGAATAAAAGCTCCGTTTGAGAAATACTCTGTCTCCGCTTTGTCTTTCGGCCGACTGGTCCACAACTAAATCAATTAAGAACTCACGACCAGGGATAGGCTAATCCCTAACAGTTTACAAATTAGATCCGCACCAAACAGGGTAGTGTGAACGCAGACCAAAAGCAAACAATGTATCATTTTCACATTTGGTCCACCAGAAAGTCCGGACTATCCACGGAAAGTCCGGACTTTCAGATGTGAACACACCCTTAAAGTGGACCAAACAGAGTAGGTGTGAACGCGCCCTTAATGTTCTATGTCTTACCTTGACTTTGTCTATATTGCTGCTGTCTATTTTATGCTTTATGTCTGCACTTTATGCATTGCTGCCAATGTTGTGCTCATTTTATGCCTGTCTTTTTTTTTACTGCTGTGAAGCACTTTGAGCTGCAATTTTTGTATGAAAGGTGCTATACAAATACAGTGTATTATTATTATTATTATTATTATTATTATTATTATTATTATTATTATTATTATTATTATTATTATTATTATTATTATTATTATTATTATTATTATTATTAATTATTATTATTATTATTTGCTTCATTAATTAAAGTGTGTGAATTTAAGTGTTCTCTAGTGCCTTTTGTCCGCTTTAAGGTGGTGGTATAAGTTAAAGGTTGTGGTGTCGAAGTAAAAAAAATGCCATGCCCTATCTCGGCTAAGCCCCGGATCTACAATCCTAAATCCGCCCCTGGGCTGAGTAGGGGGTATCTGCAGAGCCGCAGAGCCAGGCTGGACGGGTTGGAGGCGGGGCTTCGTGGTCTGGACAAGTATTAGTGGTCTGACAAGTATTGCGATGAGGGGGGGGCTCGATCTTCCCCCTCCCCTTTTTTAAGATAAGATAAGATAAGATATTCCTTTATTGATCCCTTTGGGGAAATTCAGGCATCATAGCAGCATGGGGGGGGGGGGTACAGGTAGTAAAACAACACAGTGTACAGGTAGTAAAAACAACACAGGCAGTGTAAACAATTTGGTCAATATAATTTACAATTCATTATCTGACTAGCTGAAGAAATATTCACATTATTCACAGTGTCACATAAGGTGCAGTATGCATGAGGTAGTGTTATAATTTACTATCTACTGAGTATACATTATTCACGGTATCCACTGAAATATACATTATTCACAGTATCACAGTGTCCACATAAGGTGCAGTAAGCCTAAGGTAGTGTAGGTTGTCCTCCTTGGGTTCCTATAAGTCCCAGGTCAATGTCTGGTAGCAGTCGCTGTCGCTGCCCCCTGTTGAGCCTGGAGGCTGCTAGTCGCTGCCCACTGTTGTGGAGCCTGATGGCCGCTGGTATGAAGGACTGTCCGAGGCGGTTAGTTGAGTGTCGTGGGGGGATGAGTCTGTGGCTGAACGAGCTTCTCATCTTGACTAGCTCGTCGTAGAGGGGGTGGTAGGGGTTCTCCATGATAGCAGCCAGCTTCCTTATCATCCCCCTCTCTGCCATCACCTCAAGTCTAGGTAGCTTTCAGTACACCCTTTGCATTGTCGCCAACACCCGGTTCCAGTTCACAGAGGTCTGTATTTCCAACCAAAGTAAAGGGCCTATGTAACACATATGGCACAACTTGCAAGCAGAGATACTTGTGATTGCAATTACTTAAAAATACCACTTCATATCATTCTCATGACATCATGCCATTGCCTACCAATATAGCATAGCTCAATTGTACAACTCGTTGGCCATTAATGATAATCCCATGTTATTGTTTGTCATGTCTGTGATTTTTAGTTGGACATGAACTCAATTTGTGAGTGGTGGTGTACTCTACTAATGGAGCGCTTCCAAACTGAGGGGTACGTTACAGTGTAGAATTACCAGAATATTGCATTGTCAAACTTTTTTACATTTTCTATATGTTATGCTTTTTCATATTAGTGATTCACACTCAAAATCTGTGTTCATTTTTTATTTTGCATACTAATGTTCTGTGTCTTGAGTCGTACTTGTATTGAAAAACTGATTATATATGTCTGAGGAGAAGACCGGTACTCATCATCTTCGTCTCCACAAAAAGAAAAATGACATGTGAAGTATGTTGTGTGCCAGGTTCAAACAGTGCTGTATATGTACAGTTTATTCCTACTCCTATCCAAGCTCCGGGAGGGTCATCAAAGAGAAGTCGGGTCATCAAAGAGAAGTCGCCTATTCTTAGTCCTTGCCCCACAATGGTGGAATGAACTACCCACCCCA
This sequence comes from Notolepis coatsorum, assembly GCF_963971535.1. Lineage (NCBI taxonomy): Eukaryota > Metazoa > Chordata > Actinopteri > Aulopiformes > Paralepididae > Notolepis > Notolepis coatsorum. The sequence goes on along the minus strand of NW_028169182.1, from coordinate 16,617 downwards.
GTTAGGACAGCCGAAACCCGTCCAATCTTTTGCCGTCGACTAAAGACTCACTACTTCAAACCATTATCTAAATAAAAAAAATCTAACCCTAACTAACCTTACTGTAATGCACTTGTCCTAATAAACTAACCTACACTGTAGCACTCAACACCTTATGAACATTGTTACTGAGACAAAAGTTAAGTTTACTCTATTATTACTAGATCTGGTATGTCATAAATGTCTAGATGTACCCTTTATGAACATTGTTACTGAGACGAAAGTTAAGTTTACTCTATTATTACTAGATCTGGTATGTCATAAATGTCTAGATGTAACATTACTGTCTATGTACAAGTTTACTCTGTTATTACTAGATCTGGTATGTCATAAATGTCTAGATGTAACATTACTGTCTATGTACCTATATGTAAACGAGACGAAAGTTAAGTTGAAAATGGGGAGGTAAGTTGAAAATGGGGGATCTATGTAAACGAGACGAAAGTGAAGTTGAAAATGGTGCGCAGTAGTGCAAATACTTGTCCAGACCCACTAATACTTGTCCAAGACACGAAGCCCCGCCTCCAACCCGTCCAGCCTGGCTCTGCGGCTCTGCAGATACCCCCTATTGGAGTGTAGGAGGTAAAGGATACCAGTAGATGGCGGGCACATACCCTAATTGATTGATTGATTGAAAAGTTTATTAACAGATTGCAGAATGGGTACAGTACAGTAACAGCTCAATACATACAATTGTTAAGAGGATGCAGGCCTGAGAAAGACTTTCGTCTTGTTTCCATCAGGGTCCCCCCATTTTCAATTCATCATATGACACACATGACATACAGATAGACAGTACTGCTACATCTATACATTTATGACATACCAGATTTTCAAATACAGTACTGTTTGTGATACTAAAAAAATCCAGAAGAAGAGTATATACATTTGACATAGAAACTGTGCATTGGGGGAGGTTGGGTAGGTGGGGTGGGGCTGTACATTGGAGGTGGGGGGGGTTGGGGTAGGGGGGGGGGGGACACTGTACATTGGAATACTGACATACATTTGACATGGAAACTGTACATTGGAGGAGGTTGGGTAGGTGGGGTGGGGTTGGGTGGGGCTGTACATTGGAATACTGACAAAGCCATGCTTGGTCTTTATTGTACAACTGGGTTAGGACATTTGTAAGGGGCCAGTTTTGAATTGCAGTCTCCCGTAGGTGTTCTTTGAGAGTGTTTTTGAAGGTGGGTAGTGATTTAGATTCCTTTACAGCTTTGGGTAGGGCGTTCCACATTGTTGTGGCATAATTGCGAAACGTGTTTAGTCCCTTGGTTTGAGCCGAATCTGGGTTTTACATGATTTGTGGAGCTCCCTCTGGTGTTGTGATCGTGGTATTCACTGACCTTTGGGAAGTATTTTGACATGTACATGGGTACCTTGGTCGTGTAGTGTATCTTGTAGACCAGGCCCATTGCAAGTTGCTGTACTCTGTTGTCTACTCTAAGCCATCCTATAGGTTGGCAAAGTGTGCTAGGGGTGAGGTGGGTTCTAGGAGTCAGGTCAAGCAGTAGTCTGACTAGTTTGTTTTGAGATGTTTGTAATTTGGTTTTTAGTGCCTTTGAGGTGCTTTGGTACCATGAGGTGCAAGCATAGTCGTAGTACCCTTGAATGAGTGCTCCTGCCAGAGTCTTCAGGGTATTCTTGTTTACCAGGGGAGAGGAGATCCGGTACAAGAATCGAGTTCGTTGATTGACTTTTTTATTACATTGGATGCCATTTTGTCACAGGAAAGATTAGCCTCTAGGATGGAACCCAGGTAGGTAATTTCATCTTTCCTTGTGACAATATTGTCACCCACTGTAACTGAGAAGCCGTCTGTTTTGCTGAGTTTGTTATTTGAACCGAAGAGAATGGACTCTGTTTTGCCCATGTGTAATGATAGTTTGTTGTCGGCGAGCCATATGCAGATTTTGCCTAGTTCCGAGCTGAGGGTTTTTTCAACCTGTAACTTGTTCTTGTCAGAGACCAGCAGGGGCTGAGTCGTCCGCAAACAGGAACAAGTTGCAGTCACAAGCTGACGACATGTCATTTGCATAAATTAGGAATAGTAGTGGTCCTAGTATGCTTCCTTGTGGAACACCACAGTTCACTGTGAGGGGGGGGGGGAGATAGAGGTACCGTTTACCTTCACCAGCAGTGAACTCCAAGCCCACGTGACTGAACTCAAACTAGAAAGAAACAGACTAAGAAACGACGTAAACTCCATGATCAAAACTGCAAAAAGAATTTCATCAATGACAAAACTGAGGAAAACAAAAACAAACCACGTGAACTTTGGAAATTACTCAATAATCAACTAGGATGCAGTAAAAAACTTAAAACCAGATTCTCAAACATAAACATAAAAACTGACAACACGCTCATCACAGACAAGCTGGATGTAGCCAATTACTTAAACATTTTCTTCACAAACATAGCCCACAACACTGGTAAACAAACTACCCTCCCACTCAGGGCTTTATGGGGTAGAACACATAGTAGCGTACTACAAAAACCTAGGGGTCGCAAGGACGACTTCAAGCTGGAAATGGTAACAACAGATGAGGGTACTCAATAAACTGAGCGCCCTCCAACCTAACAAGGCCACTGGCCATGACAACATCCCCTCCAAATTCCTCAGAGACTCAGCAGCCGCCATCACCCCAATCATCACACACATAATAAACCTCTCCATAAAACAGGGACACGTCCCCAAGGACTTCAAAATTGCGAGGGTGACCCCTCTGCACAAAAAGGGCAGCAAATTAGACCCAGGCAACTACCGCCCCTGTTTCTATTCTCACCTCCATCTCGAAAGTCATGGAAAAAATAGTCTACGAACAGGTCGAAAAGTACCTAGCGGAAAAAAATCTAATCTACGAATTCCAATCTGGCTTCAGAACATCCCACTCCACTGACACATGCCTTCTCTATTTGAATGACCACATCAAACAAGAGGTGGACGCAGGCAAATACTGCGGCATGGTCATGCTGGACCTACAAAAGGCCTTTGACACGGTCAATCACTCCATTCTGATTGACAAGCTAAAAGCAATTGGTTTTGATAGTCTATCAGTGAGCTGGATGGCAATCCTACCCTTGAGGGGAGGGAACAGATGGTGGAGGTAAACGGTACCCTATCCCCCCCCCTCACAGTGAGCTGTGGTGTTCCACAAGGAAGCATACTAGGACCGCTACTGTTCCTAATTTATGCAAATGACATGTCGTCAGCTTGTGACTGCAACTTGTTCCTGTTTGCGGACGACTCAGCCCTGCTGGTCTCTGACAAGAACAAGTTACAGGTTGAAAAAACCCTCAGCTCTGAACTAGGCAGAATCTGCATATGGCTCGCTGATAACAAACTATCATTACACATGGGCAAAACAGAGTCCATTCTCTTCGGTTCAAATAACAAACTCAGCAAGACCGACGGCTTCTCAGTTACAGTGGGTGACAATATTGTCACAAGGAAAGATGAAATTACCTACCTGGGTTCCATCCTAGAGGCTAATCTCTCCTGTGACAAAATGGCATCCAATGTAATAAAAAAAGTCAACCAACGAACTCGATTCTTGTACCGGATCTCCCTCTCTGGTAAACAAGAATACTCTGAAGACTCTGGCAGGAGCACTCATTCAGGCAGGGACGTGCACAGGACTTTAGAAAGGCAGGTGCCCGTAATCATAAAAGGGCATTAATTATTAAGTCTAATGCGAGCGCGCGCAGCGCGCGAGCGCGATTTTTGGGGTTAATACAAGTCTATCATGGTACATTCAGTTTCACCGATAGATGTCACCAAAACTACATAGTGTCCCTTTAATAACACAATATGCGCTCCAGACCAACAGCTACGGGAGGGAGAGAGAGAGAGAGAGAGAGAGAGAGAGAGAGAGAGAGAGAGAGAGAGAGAGAGAGAGAGAGAGAGAGAGAGAGAGAGATAGTATGCTGCGTGTTTTCCTGCACTAGCAGCAGGGAGGGAGGGGCTGGGGACTGGGGAGGGCTGATCTGGCGACGTGTTTCACGAAAATATACAGTGCACTGCAAACCCGACATTTTATTTTGTTGGGCAAATACCTTACCTGATGATGTGTACTCTTGCTTTGTTTTAGTTGAAATAGTAACTGTAAAAAAAGAGGTCTCGACTCGAGTGGAGGGCACTGTGAGCTCAACAACAGCTGGATATCAATTTCCTGTTCAGTGCACTGCTGGCCCTGCGCGGTTTACATGTCTCATTGATCAACACCCACCCACGTGCTATGCCTATGCGTAAGGCTGGAAGGACCTATTATTTACGAGAGGGGTGGCATTTCTCTCTCTTTCTTTACCTAATATTTAGATTCTATCGTGACATCTTTCATTTGGAAGGGCAGGGCAGTATATATATATATCTGCAACAGTAAAAAAAAAAAAAAAGAAAAAAAAAAGTGGGTGGCATAAAAAGGGCACTTTCTAATGAGAAATGAAAAAGGCAGGTGCCCGGGCACCCCTTCACCCCTATGTATGCACGTGCCAGGGGTACTACGACTATGCTTGCACCTCATGGTACCAAAGCACCTCAAAGGCGCTAAAAACAAAATTACAAACATCTCATGAAGTGGATTCCCAGGCTGTTTCGGTTCTGCTCTGCTTCAGAACCTGTTGGCTAGTACATCGGCGTTGTGTCTCAATACTTTAAAGCTGGGAATCACTTCTCTTCAAACTGACTGAGCAGGCCGAAAGGCAGAAGGAATTTAGGAGGAAAGATAGTTTAACAGTTGTTTAATCAAAGTTTAAGAATGTATACAAATTACAATAAGAAGATGCTATGGTTGTTGATCACAAACACTATGCCGTAAGATGATAACAACCAGACTAATATTACAGTATAAAGATAAATTGTTGCTGGTCTTTGTTGTCCTGGCTGACAAAACAAAGCAGTCTGTTTTCAGTATAAAGCTGGTCTTTGTTGTCCTGGCTGACAAAACAAAGCAGTCTGTTTTCAGTATAAAGCTGGTCTTTGTTGTCCTGGCTGACAAAACAAAGAAGTTGGTTTTCCCTCCAAAAAGTCCTTTTGTTCTCGTTCTGCCTTGGCCTCCTTGGGGTTGATGGTGGAGATGGTGAGAGAGGTCTTGTCCTGTGTGGGTTTGTTGGTTCAGAGTGTTTCTTCTGTTGTTCCTTCGTCCTTTTCCCCACATCACACACCCATCTTATAGCCCAAGGCCGTGTCTCGGAGTTGATGACATCATCACATTAGTTCCTCCAATCACAGGACTGCTTAAGCTGGCATTTGAAAATAGGGGTTTGGCTTATAGGCCAAACCCTCACATTACTAACAGAGAATATTTTCCCTATAAAATTACTTAAACATTACCTGACTTGTTAATACTTTGATGAATCAAAGTTTATATTGATTACCTAAACACAGATATATTTCTTTATTACTAAGTCTGTTTGACTTTCAGAACATATATCTAACAAATCTAATCTTTCTGTTAGCTTAATAGAATACATTTTAATACCATATAGAACATTGCTTAACAGGTTGCAGAATGTGTAACAATCAATTAATCATACTGAACATTAATTGAAAATAGCACAGACACATTAACTAATTGTAGACATTTTAGTATGACCAAACACTAATTATATTTTAACTTACTTATTCAAATTACTATTTTAACAATATACCAGGAAATAGTTAGTTTGGAGATCTCCTGTGTGTGTGTGTGTGTGTGTGTGAATGTGTATGTGTGTGTGTGAATGTGTGTGTGTGTGTGTGTGTGTGTGTGAGTGTGTGTGTGTGTGTGGATGTGTATTCGAAAATGTGTGTGTGTGAGTATGTGTGTGTCTCTGTGTGTGTCCCCAGGCCGTAAGCAGATAACACTTCATGGGCGCTTTGATCACTGTGTGTGTGTGTGGATGTGTATGTGTGTGTGTGAGTATGTGAGTGTCTGTGTGTGTGTGTGTGTGGATGTGTATGTGAAAATGTGTGTGTGTGAGTGTCTGTGTGTGTGACAGGATACTCCAGCGAGATAACATGTCTACATGACCTTTTGTCTTTGTTTGATCTTTACAGAGCCCATTGTCCCCGGCCATAGCAGATGGTCCTTGGGTTGCGGTCATAGATAGAATCTTTTGACCACTCAGTTCATGTGTAAATCGACCTGTGTGGCCTACAATGGCAATCACTTCTATGTAACCACACACACATTCATATTTCTTATTGTTTTGAGGCCTAAATATTTCCACATATTAGTTAATCATGAGTCTATGTTTGGGAATTTACTACAGTTCCCCACTCGGATAGTTTACCTATCCTTAATATGTCAAACATAGATATCAATCTCTACACACTACTATCTAGATAACACTTAAGACATTTTAAATCATATTAGGATAACATATATATGGTTTGTCACACTCAGATCCTAAAATTCAAATTAGCCATTTCAGTTTTTGTGATCATGTGCACGGTCTTTAATAACTTGTTCTCGTACCAAGATCAATGGAGCATTTGAGGAGGGGGGTCCATGTTCTCTAGATTTGACCCTGCCTCCTCTTTATTGCTCAGAGCTGGTGCAATATCACGACTGCTGGGTGCAACTCAGAAAGCAAATTGCCTTTCTTATTACACCCCATCTTCTGTCAAGCACATCTTGACTCGTGGAGATCCTCTCTTAGGGGGTAGAGCCCCCTGCTGTAGTATCTTCTATTCTTCACAGCGATGGGGAGGTCGTTGCTGGCTGCTCGACCCCTTCGCTGGTTGACCCTCGGATCAGTGGAAGAGGTTTGTGTCTCCTCCCCTCCGCCTGGTCGTCGATAGGGGCGATAGTAGCTCCCCCCCTTCGCTTGTTGACCCCCTGGTCAATAGTTGAGGCCTTGCTTCTGTTGACAGCCGGAGTTGTTGCTGAGGCCTAGCTGCCTGTCTCCTCGTTGGTTGTCTGTCGTTTCCCTCTGAAGCCTCAAGACTCGGTCACTGCGTTGGCCAAGACTCTCCCGGCCCAAGAGGTAGGCGTCTCCTGGTTCTCCGCAGTGTTGTGGTTCCCCATGGAACCGCTGGGTAGACACTAGCCAGTGTCCTGGATCAACGGTACCGATGGAGTCCTCGGTCTTCCTTGTACCACTCTCTGATGACTGTGGATCCCCCAATCTCCCCTCCGTATCCTGTAGTGAATATATCGCTCCGGGGCACAGTGGGGATCACTTCTACCACAACAATTGATTGAGAATCCATAATTTTCCATCCCTCAGACTCTCTTTACTGGTCTGAGCTTTGACAACTTTCTTTTCCAAATCATTTATCTATATATTTCATGGCTTCTAGATCATTAAATTTCAAAATTCTGAAAAATTCACATGGCTCTCATTATATTATGCTGTCAAAACCGTATACTCTCCACCTCTCGATGTGAAATACACATGAAAACATCGTTACCGTCTTCCTCTGGTTTCGGACAGCCGCATCCCGGACCGGACAGCACTGACATCCATTCTCCCAGTAACCTGTGTGTATGGCAACAATCACAGTCCGCCTTAAACACATATTTTCCACATCACAAGCCAATTATCAATTGCACATGTTCACACCCTACACAAGACTAATTTGGCCAATAGCGACCAAATCTATTGAGCTTCATTAATGTACAGAGAATCATGCTTCCCAACACTATCACCAACCACGACACACCCCCAGCCGCTAAAACTGGGTATTCAATGGGCGGAGAACAAAAATCCATAACTAGCTCATGTTCCTTCACTTTGTTCCCAGTCCATTTTACAGACACATACTACCCCGTCCTGATGTGTCGAGATCACTCCCAGCTTGCCAGGTATCCTAAGAAAAAACAAAAAACACACAGAAAGAAAGAAAACAGAAAACAAAACACAAAGAAAACGCTGCCAAACCAATAAATGAAAAAATAAACCAAACTTGTGAGCTTTCTAGCTCATTTTTAACTAAGAAACAAAAAGGGAAATCAAATGAATAAACGAAATGTACACTCCCGGCCTAAGTCAGGAATTGCTCATATCACACTAGAAAAGAGAAGTAAAAATAAAAGTAAACAAACACCTATCCTATTGCTCATAACTGTTAATATGCTTCTATCAATACTATAAAATACTAGAAACAACTATGAGTCTTTTCAATTTCTTAATCATGCAGTCCACCTCTTGATCAATCTGAATGTTGACCGAGCATGGATAATTTACTGATCACTAGCTGCCGCAGTGTCACATCATCACACTGTCTAATATCGATTAACTGTTTAACATAATTTGACCTCTTGTTAGTCTGATTAGTTCATGCATTTGTCAGTCACCCATACATTCGTTTTTAGTAACTTTCATTCATAATCTAATCACCTAACACCTCTATTCACTTTTTATTCTAATCTAATTAGGAGCATATTTTATCATTCAATATATCCCACCTCTACCCTAGTCAGTTGCATATATTTTTATTCTGCCGGTGGCCTCTGCAGACATGACCTTTGAAAATGACCTTTCACTCCACAGCCCCAACAACACTGGCGGTCTCCCCCGGGTTGTGGGACCCGGTGGGTCAGTTGCCTGTGACCGGATGACCCTGGGGTCATCGGGCCCAGAACACGTCCTGGTGGTGTGCCATCATCGCCATGGTTCCCTGGAGCCTGTTCGGAGGAGAAAGCCACGTACCTATTTGGTCCAGTCACAGTTCCTTGAGAGGGGCCCGTGGTTGGGAGGGGCCCGCCACCTGTTCCTGCACAAACACGCCCTGTTGGGGATATATGGTCCTGCTCTGCACAGTTCCGAGCAATGTGTCCGAGGGTCCCACACGTCCAACAGTGCACCTGCCGCACACGGTAGCCAATCGGATTCCTGCCTTTGCCTACACCTTTTCCTCGTGGTTGCCACCTCGTGGGTGGTCCTATTGGGGTTTGTTGTTGTTCCGGCACGGGTTGTGGCCCCAACTGGGCCTGTCTCTGGCCATCTGGTTCTCCAGAGGGAGAGGGAGAGAGGCGATTGGAACCTGTCTCCCCTCCGGGCTGTGTGGGCTGGAGTAGGCCTTGGAGATAGTCCACTACCCGTCTAGCCTCGGCTAGGTGATCTTCGAGAGGGAGGCACGTCTGTAACTGGCAGTCATCTGCAACGGACACTTCAGCTTGGATTACAGCTGTCTCTGGGTCGCTTGCTGCAACGACTCCCTGTGGCGGAGTAAAAGACATTATTTCCAGTCCCTCCGTCTCACTGGACACTAGAGGGGAGTCGATCAAATTCCAGTCAATCAAGTCAACGTCCAATTCGGTCAATGTAATGTCTGCAGAGGTTATCGGCATTATCTTGATTTGGGTACGCATTCTACACCGGCCTCCTTTAACTACAAGGTTCTGTAATGGCCTGAATATTTTTGGCCATCTTTTCGTCACTTTTATTGTGACATCTCCAGTCGTTGAAATAGACAGATTGTCCACCCTTTCTATGGTCAGTGCATCTAACCCTCCGGTTGCTCCTATCTGTGTATTTTCCATTCTCACCTTTCCTTCAATCACTCGTAACGTCACCGTTTGGAAAGCAAGTTTCTCTGTATTCAAACTATTTTTACCAAACTTGAGTTAATTTCACTCACACTTTTATATTGGTGTAAACAGGAATTGATAATCTCGGTCTTGTGATACTATACCCCCTGACTGTCAACAGTCTCTTCGATTTCCCTGTTGGGGTTCGGAATTGTCAGCGCCGGCCATCCGTCCTGGAGCAGCTGTGAAAAGAGAGAAGCAAAAAATACACTTAATTATCAGTGACATTTGCCATTCACAATCCATCATTTGTCTTTAAGCATGGAATGTCGGGCATCTCCTAGACTATGATCATATGAGAGCATTTGTGCAATTTTCGTTTTTGATTTATCAATGACACCGCCTTAATCTTTTTTCCAGTTGTCTCCATTGGAAACCCAGACTCGCAATCCTGTTGTCAAGATCCTCCTTATTACCACTCCGGGGAACTTATTTTCCATCAGCTGTTTCCTGAGATGGTGGTCAATCAGAAAGTTGTTATTTACAGCCTATCATTCCTAAACATCTGTATCGGACATTGTAATTTAGGTGAATAATCTCACTTTTACCCTAATCGTTCTTTGCAAATGACTATGTGTATGTGTAACTATATTTATTTCTGTCCGTGAAAGCCTAGTATGTATTTCGCTCATATTACATTACACATATCAGTAACACACATATTTTCCATTCACAATCTCTCACACAGTTATTATATATCCCCCGTAACACCTAACCCTTTAGGTGTTAAAATAACGCTCTTCCCACGGGAACAGAAATCAATTTTCAGTGCCTTATGTCACTGAAGTCCCTGTGCATTTAGAACAGTGTCACACAACCCGTTCATAACCACAGGTGGCGACACCATCCCCATATTGAAAATCCTGCCGACCAATGACATTCCACTGGCCAACTCGTCCTGTGGCCCACGGCATCACCCCCAGTTTGCAACCTGGAACGTGACACCCCGGGCCCCTTACTCAAGGATATTCAAAAATTATTCCACTCACAACCACTGCCACACACATACAGCACCTCTGACCCCACCGTAACCAGTCACCCATACACTCACACACAATATAATTCGACGCGCGTAGTGTGGCAGCGAGCCTTTGACGAGTGCACGCATAGCGCACCCCTGTTAATGCGCGGTGGCAGACAGCGAGCCCACCCCCGCCACGACGTTTAGCAGTCCCCGTACCCCTGGTAAAATGAAAAAGTGCGCAGTGTGACAGCGAGCACCGACGAGTCACACAGCGCACAAAGCGTGGAGGCAGACAGTGAGCCACGACGAACTGTCTACCCACACCCCCATTGCAGCCGAGTAGAGTATTTATGCTCCGACTTACGGCCCACCAACATGAACTGGTACTGAGCCCCAGCCGGGGCCCGTCCAAATGTACGGAAAGAAGTACGAGCAAAGCGTTCAGGTTGACATGGTAGCCTATACATCTCAGTGTGATTGCATGCAAAGTTTGTCATTTGAATATTTAGCTTCTTTTACTATCTCCTCGATGTCTTGATTGCAGTGTCTTGATTGCAGTGTTTTGTATTGAATTGTATAAAAGAATAAATGACTTGTCGAACAAAGCGTAGCGCCAACGCAGGCAATACCACTGCCAGCACTAGAAATTCCCTAAAAACAACAATAAAACTGAATATGGAACAACATACGCATAATAAGTCCCAAACTCAGCCTACCGCCTTTGAAACTTTACAGTAAACAGCAATAAACAATATACCTAGCACTACACCGCGTTTGAAACCCATAAAAAAAAAAAACTATATACAGGCCCCAAACCAGGAGAAAGAGAAAGCGTTCCGGGGGGGCCGAGGGGGGGGAAATACATGGAAGAGAGGCGGTGTTGAAATGAGGGGAGCGAGCGAGAGGGGGGGGTAAGAGAGAGAGAGAGAGGGAGGGAGAGGGAAAGAGGGGGGGAGGTGAGAGGGAGAGAGGTAAAAGGGAGAGGGAGGGAGGAGGGTGAGAGGGGGGGGGGGGAGAGAAGGAAAGAAAGAGAGGGGGGGTGTGAAAGAGAAAGAGAGAGGGGAGGTGAGAGGGAGGGGAGGCGAGAGGGAGAGAGAGAAAGAGAAAGAGAAAGAGAGAGAGAGAAAGAGAAAGGGAGAGAGAGAGAGAGAAAGAGAAAGAGAGAGAATAAGAGAGAGAGAGAGAGAGAGAGGGAGAGAGAGGGGGAGAGAGAGAGAGAGAGAGAGAGAAAGAGAAAGAGAAAGAGAGAGAGAGAGAGGGGGAGAAAGAGAGGGGGAGAAAGAGAGGAAGAGAGAGAGAGAGAGAAATAGAGAGAGAGAGAAAGAGAGAGAGAGAGAGAGGGGGAGAGAGAGGGGGAGAAAGAGAAGAGAGGGGGAGAGAGAGTAAGAGAGAGAGAGAAAGAGAGGGGGAGAAAGAGAAAGGGAGCAAGATAAGAGAGGGGGAGAGAGAGTGTACAATGAAAACGTTCCGTGAGCAGAATTCAAACATATCCATCCTGTACACTTCTGCCCCCTACTGTATTCCCAATAAACTCCACCTTCCCCTTAACAATGGACGCTCGCCACCCCTACCAAGATGGACGCTCGGTACCCTCCCAAGATGGACGCTCGGCGCCCCTTCTAAGATGGACGCTCGGCGCCCCTTCTAAGATGGACGCCCCCTCGCGAGACATACCGAGAGTCCCGTCATGCCATGACGTCAGCACAGTTAGCTTAGCATGTTAGCTTAGCATATTAGCTTCGTTAGCTTCAACCTAGCGCGCGCTTACGACGTCACATCCGGCGACCGCTTTAGCCGTTAGCGCGGCTAAGTAGCATTAGCTTAGCTGCTCCCATGATCCCATAAAAACTTTCCCAACGACCCGTTCCGCCGCGCGGGCCGTCCCCTCGCAACGTTAATATAATACCACATACCCCACAACAGAATCCTACTTCCCTCAAAACGCCAGTGTAGTGATCTAATTAGAAATATAAAAACATAATAGTATAACACTAGTCTGACCCCTCCGTCGTCATTTCCGGCGAGCTTAGAACGACTTCCGGGTCGGGTTTAGAAAATCCCGATCACCTTAAACATTACATAACTATTTTATCCGCCACGAATATGAAAACTTTTAAGTGCATTACATATCCCCGTAATCTCAAGACACTATCGATCGACCTTACACATTTGAATTACGTCTACTTTTCGCTCCGCATGCTCCGGTGTCCAGAGGCTAATACCACAGCTAACGGCTGCTGCGTTCGACGGGCCTCGGAAAACCGGCGTTCTTCTTAAAATTCCCTACGGCCAATCGGTGCCCTAAATTACACAATAACACAACTATACTCTCACACGTCCCACCAATCACTCCTAACCATAAACATTCGCCAAACATACATTCATACACGCTTCCTAACACAATTAAAAAATACAAAATCAGCATTCACGCACATTTCCGCCTCTCGAACGCCGCACGCGGCGCGACCGGCAAACATTTCATTAAGCACTATTTTGTTACAGCACGCCCGCCCGTGCCCAAGGCTAAAACCAGACCTACTCGTGCTAACTCTTCTACTGTAGAGAATACTATGCATCGGCGTGCTTCAGTCACTACTTTAAGACATACTATGCACGGTGCCTATCTCGGCTTAACTCTGAGCACGAATCTAAGACATGGTCCTATCCCCTTACTTGTTCCGACTGGCAACGGCGCCCCGTTCATAGTGCTAACATTTTTACTATAAAATATACTACGCTCGGTGACTACAGAGCCACCCTCCCCAGCCAGAACATTTGTTTAATTTCCCCTTACATCATGATTACATGAGGTTAAATTCTTAGCAACCCCCTCCGCGGTTCGAATAGAGCGTCCATACATTATCACACTCACCTCTTAGTAACTGTTCCTAGTCACTTCGAAGACGATCGACCAGTTGTTCTCCTCGTCGACCGGCGTGTAGAAAAAAATTTCTTTGTTGTGTGATAAAACGAGCACTAGATTCACTGAAGTCCGGCACCAAAATGAAGTGGATTCCCAGGCTGTTTCGGTTCTGCTCTGCTTCAGAACCTGTTGGCTAGTACATCGGCGTTGTGTCTCAATACTTTAAAGCTGGGAATCACTTCTCTTCAAACTGACTGAGCAGGCCGAAAGGCAGAAGGAATTTAGGAGGAAAGATAGTTTAACAGTTGTTTAATCAAAGTTTAAGAATGTATACAAATTACAATAAGAAGATGCTATGGTTGTTGATCACAAACACTATGCCGTAAGATGATAACAACCAGACTAATATTACAGTATAAAGATAAATTGTTGCTGGTCTTTGTTGTCCTGGCTGACAAAACAAAGCAGTCTGTTTTCAGTATAAAGCTGGTCTTTGTTGTCCTGGCTGACAAAACAAAGCAGTCTGTTTTCAGTATAAAGCTGGTCTTTGTTGTCCTGGCTGACAAAACAAAGAAGTTGGTTTTCCCTCCAAAAAGTCCTTTTGTTCTCGTTCTGCCTTGGCCTCCTTGGGGTTGATGGTGGAGATGGTGAGAGAGGTCTTGTCCTGTGTGGGTTTGTTGGTTCAGAGTGTTTCTTCTGTTGTTCCTTCGTCCTTTTCCCCACATCACACACCCATCTTATAGCCCAAGGCCGTGTCTCGGAGTTGATGACATCATCACATTAGTTCCTCCAATCACAGGACTGCTTAAGCTGGCATTTGAAAATAGGGGTTTGGCTTATAGGCCAAACCCTCACATTACTAACAGAGAATATTTTCCCTATAAAATTACTTAAACATTACCTGACTTGTTAATACTTTGATGAATCAAAGTTTATATTGATTACCTAAACACAGATATATTTCTTTATTACTAAGTCTGTTTGACTTTCAGAACATATATCTAACAAATCTAATCTTTCTGTTAGCTTAATAGAATACATTTTAATACCATATAGAACATTGCTTAACAGGTTGCAGAATGTGTAACAATCAATTAATCATACTGAACATTAATTGAAAATAGCACAGACACATTAACTAATTGTAGACATTTTAGTATGACCAAACACTAATTATATTTTAACTTACTTATTCAAATTACTATTTTAACAATATACCAGGAAATAGTTAGTTTGGAGATCTCCTGTGTGTGTGTGTGTGTGTGTGTGAATGTGTATGTGTGTGTGTGAATGTGTGTGTGTGTGTGTGTGTGTGTGTGTGAGTGTGTGTGTGTGTGTGGATGTGTATTCGAAAATGTGTGTGTGTGAGTATGTGTGTGTCTCTGTGTGTGTCCCCAGGCCGTAAGCAGATAACACTTCATGGGCGCTTTGATCACTGTGTGTGTGTGTGGATGTGTATGTGTGTGTGTGAGTATGTGAGTGTCTGTGTGTGTGTGTGTGTGGATGTGTATGTGAAAATGTGTGTGTGTGAGTGTCTGTGTGTGTGACAGGATACTCCAGCGAGATAACATGTCTACATGACCTTTTGTCTTTGTTTGATCTTTACAGAGCCCATTGTCCCCGGCCATAGCAGATGGTCCTTGGGTTGCGGTCATAGATAGAATCTTTTGACCACTCAGTTCATGTGTAAATCGACCTGTGTGGCCTACAATGGCAATCACTTCTATGTAACCACACACACATTCATATTTCTTATTGTTTTGAGGCCTAAATA
Source organism: Notolepis coatsorum (assembly GCF_963971535.1). Taxonomy (NCBI): domain Eukaryota; kingdom Metazoa; phylum Chordata; class Actinopteri; order Aulopiformes; family Paralepididae; genus Notolepis; species Notolepis coatsorum. The sequence continues at coordinate 1,456 of NW_028169182.1, read as the reverse complement.
TTTCCACATATTAGTTAATCATGAGTCTATGTTTGGGAATTTACTACAAAACAAACTGGTCAGACTACTGCTTGACCTTACTCTAGAACCCACCTCACCCCTGCCCACTTTGACAACCTAGGATGGCTTAGAGTAGACGACAGAGTACAGCAACTTGCAATGGGCCTGGTCTACAAGATACACTACACGACCAAGGTACCCATGTACATGTCAAAATACTTCCCAAAGGTCAGTGAATACCACGATCACAACACCAGAGGGAGCTCCACAAATCATGTTAAACCCAGATTCGGCTCAAATAAGGGACTAAACACGTTTCGCAATTATGCCACATCAATGTGGAACGCCCTACCCAAAGCTGTAAAGGAATGTGGATCACTACCCACTTTCAAAACCTCTCTCAAGGGACACCTACGGGAGACTGCAATTCAACACTGGCCCCTGTAAATATCCTAACCCAACCCCCTCCAATGTACAGTAATTTACCTAGTATGGTTTTGTCAATAGTCCAATGTACAATTTTGTTTGTTTGTACAGTGTCTCCCCCCCCCCCCCCTCAATGTACAGTTTTACTTGTTTATACAGTGTGCCCCCCCCCCCCCCCCCAACCACCTCCAATGTAAATTACCCAGTATGGTTGTCAATATCCCAATGTACCCAACCCCCCCCCCACTGGCAATTACTGTGCAATTCAACACTGGCCCCTGTAAATATCCTAACCCAACCCCCTCCAATGTACAGTCATTTACCTAGTATGGTTTTGTCAATAGTTCAATGTACAATTGTGTTTGTTTGTACAGTGTCTCCTCCCCCCCCCCCTCAATGTACAGTGTTACTTGTTTATACAGTGTGCCCCCCGCCCCCCCCCCCCCCCCCCCCAACCACCTCCAATGTAAATTACCCAGTATGGTTGTCAATATCCCAATGTACCCAACCCCCCCCCACCCAACCTCCTCCAATTGTACAGTTTCTACGTCAAATGTATATACTCCCTTTTCTTGACTCCTTCTGTATCACAAAAAGTACTGTATTTGCAAATCTGGTATGTCATAAATGTATAGATGGTACTGACTATCTGTATGTCATGTATGTCATATATGTCTATATGAATTGAAAATGGGGGGACCCTGATGGAAACAAGACAAACGTCTTTCTCAGGTCTGCATCCCCTTAACAATTGTATGTATTGAGCCGTACTGTATTGTACCCATTCTGCAATCTGTTAAATAAAGTTTTCATTCATTCATTCATTCACCCAACCTCCTCCAATGTACAGTTTCTACGTCAAATGTATATACTCCCTTTTCTTGACTCCTTCTGTATCACAAACAGTACTGTATTTGCAAATCTGGTATGTCATAAATGTATAGATGTAGCAGTACTGACTATCTGTATGTCATGTATGTCATATATGTCCTGATGAATTGAAAATGGGGGACCCTGATGTAAACAAGAC